>NC_063058.1:28205926-28505926 GCF_018812025.1 Megalobrama amblycephala
CGATTTCAACCTCAAAATGTACGCTTTAATATACCAATACTGCTATCTCAAACGCGGAAAGGCTTCTTCATGATCTCAACTAACAGATTCTGCAAAAAAACGAAAATCACCAATTTTGAAAAAAAATGCTTCTTTCTCATTTTGCTCAAGAGTTGTGCTGCCGACTTGTGTCCCTGGTTTTCGTGACGGGTCACATATGTTCTTAGCCATATAAAAACAGGTGTAATGTGCGCGGGTAAAATTTACCCCCATGGTGGTTTTAGGTATACAGCGACCCCTTGCGGTTCTAGTGTTAAAAAAGAAATGGTATCTGTTAGGATTTCCAATCAGGGTTTAGACCGTACCATAGTACTGAGACTGCTCTCATTAGAGATACAAATTATTTGCTCTTATCAACAGATCTTGGTTGTATCTCTCTGTTAGTGTTACTAGATCTTAGTGCCGCTTTTGAGACTATCGACCACAACATTCTTTTGAATAGACTCGGAAATTATGTTGCATTAGTGGAATTGCATTGGCATGGTTTAAATCATACTTATCTGACCGTTATCAATTCATAGCAGTAAATGAAGAGATGTCATATCGATCACAAATTCAGTATAAAGTACCGCAAGGCTCAGTACTAGGACCATTGCTTTTCAACCTGTACATGCTACCCTTGGGAGATGTCATTATGAAGTGTGGTGTTAGTTCCCTTTCGAAAGGGAACTTGCTCTGCATTTGATTACGCAATGGGGAACGTCACACATGACCCGATGTCTGTAAGCAAAATATACAGCAACTCCAATCCCTATTGGCCGGCGACAGCCTATGACAGGGGTCATCAACTATATTTGTCCAAGGGCCAGAATTTTTCACTGCAGACACTGTAAGGGCCAGATACTCGTAATATAAAATAAAATTTGAATTGTATCCTAATATGTTATTATTTGATATACTAATCCTAATTCCAAATTTATGTTATTTTTTACATATTACCTGTACTGCAGCAAGCCACCAGGGGCGATAGCGATATTTTAGGCTTCATATTCGTGAGGCAGTCAAGCTGTCCATCACTGTCATGCAATTGTGCGCAAATCCCAGGCAAGGAAAATTTTGACATTTGTGAAAAAATGAGCACGTGAAACAATAAAAGATTTTCAATGAGAGAACGCGTTTATCGTCATTCTTGACTGAAGGGAGGCTATGGCACAAGCTACTTTTCAGAAGGCTTTTTTTTTTCTTTAGATTTAAAAATAAAAAAACGGTTCTCATTCCCCCTTGAATAAGGCCGGCGACACACTGGCTGCGTGAGCGTCTCAGCTGCGTGGCGTGTCCGTTTTTATTTCAGCTCCCATATTTAACAGGTTGGAGTTTGCACACTGAGACACGCGTCTCGGGCGCGCTCAAGCCACGCAGAAAACGCGTGCATGCTAGAAATAGAACCGACGCGTGTTCCAGCCCTATGGTTCCAGCAACGGGAGTGTTCTCTGGCTAGAGCGCAGAACAGCGGAGTTTGTATGGACCGAAGTGCATGTCTGAGCTTGTGTTTTGTTGCTTTGACATTGTGGAAAATAGAATAATAGAAACAAAATGTATTAGCATTTTTACAGGTTATTATCAATCTAAATTAATCTCGTTTTTAATTTAACTTAATTTCGTTTTTCTTTATTTAAATTTCGTTTTTTCCTTTATTTAAATTTCGTTTTTCTTTATTTAAATTTCGTTTTTTCTTTATTTAAATTTCGTTTTTTTCTTTATTTAAATCTCGTTTTTCTTTATTTAAATCTACCCTCACTGTGCCAATTTGTTAGTCAGAAAAATATTAGACTACCTTAAAAGTATTGCTTAATTTAACAGACCTGTGTGTGCGTTTTATATCACTAGTGCAGTGTCCGTTCTCGGAGCATAAGCCCTGCCCGCGTGAGGTGCGCCGCTTCCCGCTCGCGCTGCTCTGACTGTAGTTCACTAAAAGTTTATTAATTCTGAATGTGTCGCGTCTCGCGTGTCCATCTATATTGCACCAAATGCGACACTGCACTCCCTTGTGAAGTCGATTGGATGAACGGTTCTCGAAATAATAAAAATGCAAACGGACATACAGACACAGATTCCTGCCTTTATTAGAGAGAAAAATATGTTCAGCCCCTCTCTCCGAAGCTTCGAATAGACGATGTTCATCAAAAAATGGTATTCGGACAAGCCCTAAACTTTTTCCTCTTACAAGGCTATTCCTGATTTCAGTATTATTCTGGGGGCCGGATGGAAATCTCTGGCGGGCCGGATTTGGCCCGCGGGCCGCCAGTTGACGTTGCATGGCCTATGACGTAATATGGCGAGACCCGGAAGTATAAAGGAGCGCCTGGAGAAACAGTCAGTATCTCTTCGTCTTTCGGGTCTGTTCTGTCTGATCACGACTATGTCGACTCCGGTAAAGAATTCTTTAACTCCCTTGGGTCGGCGGTCACGCTGGCGTGACCACCGCGGTTTTTTTCTAACCAGTGTGAAAGAGACTCAAAATACTCCGTCAATGTTTCACATACAATTAAGAGCTATACACTATTTTAATCTGTGGAATATCTTCTTTTATTTGTGTACACTCAGAGTAAAAACAAAATGTTGTGCTTTTTGCAAAATAAAGAAAACTAACATGATGCGTGATCTCTCGTCTCCCTCTGAATGAAGTCCATTCTGATAGTTCTCAGAAAATGAACTGTAACTTAGTGAATACTAATCACAAAAAAATGAGACTTCTGTGTAAAAAAACATTGAAATGTCAGTGTAAATCGTGTAAGTTAAATTGAAAACAAAAATTCTGTGTTTATGTAATCTGTATGAAAAGAGAACCATGTTAGAAGTCCGTGAATCAGCTCATTATCCACTAATGCGGCCACGCCCACGGAGCCAGCGCTATTCAGAGGCAAATTCTGAGGCAATGCATGCATTCATCGTTTCAATCGTGTATTTATTGTCTTGAAAGGTGTTTATCTGGATGTTAAAGCCATGGTTAGCGACCTCTAGAAGACATGCCGTTAGTTCCTGGTTCCTGTTCTTCTTTATATGAATTTGTGGACTAAAGGTGCACAGAGCGCACTCCGACTGCAAGTATGAATTGAAAACAGTATCCAGCGTTCATAGTGATGACAATAAATCCTGAATAAATATTACTCCTCTGTATAGAAAATTGACAAACATATGAGAATCCATCAATATTTCTCCAAATGTGCATGCTTTTAAGCTAAAAGCCTATGTGAAATGCCATAGAGGTAACATATTTGTTCAGACACTTTGCATCACAGAAATACATAATATTTTAAAGTATATAATAGAATACCATTATTTTAAGTTGTAATAATATTTCACAGTATTGCTGTTTTTTCTGTATGTTTGATTTACACCATGATGAGCTTTGAGACATGATCACAGAGGGTTTTTTCACAGCCTACCTGTCTGAAAGAGCTCATTATTTATGCAGGTCATTAGAGCTCTTTATGCGATTCTTTTGTCTTCTCAGGTGAGAATCACCCATTATTCATGATGATTCACGCCTCCACGCATACTGTGTTTCTTAACCAAAGAGATATATATATATTAGGGGTGTGACGAGATCTCGTGGCACAAGATCTCGCGAGACCAATATGTGACGAGATGTCTCGTCGAAAAGTAGTCTCGTGATGTTGCCATGACAGAGTGTTAGGATGATTAGGAAAGAATATGCCACCGCTTTGTTTACATTACGCCTCCACTGTCGTTTTGCTTTGTAAATATGGAGCGGGCTAGAGCCACTGTGTGGCTCTTATCCAACTGAATTAAATGTTTTTTATTTAAATACAGAGTTACGCGCAATTGTGAAAGTGAAAGTAAATGCGCATTACTGAGTACTAGTGCTGAGTGCGCATCAAACGCGATTTCAATACCCTGCATTTTGAAAGCGGCTCCCTGATGAATGCAAATCTCTCTCAATATGAAAGCTGTTTTAGGCTGGGAAGTGTAGTTGTAACCATCTCTTAGCTCTGTATCAGTGAAAAAATTGGTCTTATTTGCACTTTGAATATTGAGAGAGTGTGATTATGGTTGCACTTATTGTAAAGTGTTACCATAAAAAAAATGAATAACAGTTTTCTCTTAATCTTACTAAGCACAAACAGTAAGGTTTCATTTGTTAACATTAGTTAATGCACTGTGAACTATCATGAACTAACAATGAATGACTATTTTTATTAACTAACATAAACAAAGATGAATAAATAATGTAGCACATATATTGCTCATTGTTAGTTGATGTTGGTTAAAACATTAATGTTAATAAATGAGACCTTATTGTAAAGTGTTACCATTTTTATTTATACTGTTTTTATTTCTATGATCAGTCTGTGGAAAGGACATCAGTTAGGAGGTCAAAAGTTGTAGAAGCTCATAAATCATGTACAGTAAGGTCTGAAGAGACTGAAATCATACAGAAAAGAAGTCAGTCAGTTGAGTTAGTGGCAAAACCTTTTACAGTACTTGAGTATTGTTGTGTTTTACTGCATATGATAATTCATACTCAGAAAGTAGAACTGAAATGACATTCATTACAAGATGATTAGTTTCAACATTTCAAATACACCTGCAGAATATTTTTTTCTAGTCATGTATTTCGCCATTGAGGATTTCTTAAAAATAGTGTGTAAAAATCTTGTCTCGTCTCGTCTCGTGAACTCAATCTCGAGTCTCGTCTCATGAGATACCTGTCTCGTCACACCCCTAATATAAATATATATATGTGGGGAGGTGGGGAGGCTGGCTAGAATATATATTGTGCAGGCCACAAAATGGCCGCCTCTTAGACACCTGTTGTTTAGAGTAGCTTCTCATCTGCTGTTTTCTAGAGTAGTTCGTCACTTCAGTTATTATGTATGTTTAGGTCGGCCTTAATCGGCCGCCTGACATTGTTTGCTTGTGAGCTTCGCTTTCTTTCTCTTATCCATGAGATTTGGAGGTGAAACCCAGGTTTCACTAGACTTGTGGCCCTGTAAGAAGGCCCGTAGCTTAGCCGCCAGACTAGAGCTAGATTAGGTGTGTTATTTACATATAACCCTATGTATACTTCCCTTGTCATGTTGTATATTTCCTAGTTCTGGCCTCCTCCCGGGGGAGTTGTTAGGCCGTATGACCATTATCCCCTTGCTATGTAGGTGCAATTGTTGAGTTTAACAGCTAGGTTGTAGACTGTTTTTAGACTTCCTGATGCTGTTATCTCAGGTGGTAGGCCCTTATCTTTGCGTAGATAAGTCATGATGTGTGTGCTTGGCCCCACTTTCTAGAACTTTTATGCTATGGAAAATGTGATTTTTCCTCTGAGATACTTGTTTTCTTTAATAAAGTTTGAGTTGACGTTGCTAGTATTTAGCATCCATCCTCTATGGCTCAGTACAGATTTGAAAATCTGTATGGAGAAAATTATTTTCCTCTTTGAAAATAGCATATACATCAAAGCGTTGTGTTTGCTTTGAAGTTCTAGACTTTTGCCCTACATTATATGTGAGCTTACTTGCTGCCACAGGTTAGCACCTGTTCTCATAATAGCAGGCTTTTTCATGTAGCTGCTTTTGGAGACATTGGTGGCCTAATATTCCCCATTAGTAGGTTTATTGGTGTTACTGAGTGCATCACCTGTTGGATTGCATACTCAGGGTAGTATAGAACCACTTTTTGAGAAAAGCTGGTTTCTATTAGCTCCCTTTTTGTGATCTTGTTAACAGCTATATTGCATATAATATCTTATGGTTAATTAGCCTCCTTCTAGTTAGCAATTGTATTTCTAACAAGTGCTGTTAGATGATCATAGTTTGCTCACATAGTTTACACTGCCACAGGCTTTTGCTACGTGTCTGTTCGAGGCGGTAGGCCATTTTAGGCCTCCCTCAGACCATGTTGGCATTGTTTGGTTCCCTTTAGTCACATATGATTTAGGGTACATTGCCTGTTGGAGTGTGTAGCCTAGCTCAGATTGCACTTCCCAGAGCTATTGTTGGGTTAGAGCTGGTTCCCTGTAGCTTGGTTCCCTTTATTTCACAAGCTGAAGCCACGTGTCATTAGAATGGTAGGCCCCAACAGGCCTCCTTTCTAGTTCACATGTTGGCACAGTTTGTGTTTATTCTGCAAACAGGCTGAACGCCACTTGTTGCTGAGATTGTAGGCCCCACAAGGCCTCCTTTTTTAGCTGACATGCTGGCAGGATGCCTGGGAATCCGAAAACCCATATCGCCATTGGCCATGTCCCATCTCTGTTGAGTAGGCCTTAAGCAGGCCTCTCGTGGAGTATGGCAGCGTAATATGCATTCCTTCTCTCAGTAGTGCGTGAAAGGTTTTCCACTGAATGCATGGCCTGATGGTTGATATGGTCTTGGACTGGCTGATGCCATGTGTTTACTAGGGTAGGCCCTAATAAGGCCTCTTTTTAGTTTACCTGTTGGCACAGTTTATGGACAAACGGCCTGAATGCCACTTGTTGCTGAACTTGGAGGCCCCATAAGGCCTCCTTTTTAGCTGACATGCTGGCAGGGTGCTTGTGAATCGAATACCACCATCGGTCATGTCCCATCTCTGTTGAGTAGGCCTTAAGCAGGCCTCTCGTGGAGTATGGCAGCGTAATATGCATTCCTTCTCTCAGTAGTGCGTGAAAGGTTTTTCACTGAATGCATGGCCTGATGGTTGATATGGTCTTGGACTGGCTGATGCCATGTGTTTACTAGGGTAGGCCCTAATAAGGCCTCTTTTTAGTTTACCTGTTGGCACAGTTTATGGACAAACGGCCTGAATGCCACTTGTTGCTGAACTTGGAGGCCCCATAAGGCCTCCTTTTTAGCTGACATGCTGGCAGGGTGCTTGTGAATTCAATACCACCATCGGTCACGCCCCACCTCTGTTGAGTAGGCTTTAAGCAGGCCTCTCGTGGAGTATGTTGGCGTAATATGCATTCCTTCTCACGGTTTTATGCGTGAAAGGTTTTCCACTAAATGCTGACGAATAGGCCCTAAACAGGTCTGTTCACGATGTATGGCAGCGTTTTATGTATTCCCTCTTTGGAAAAGTCTCTGAATACATGGCCTACTAGTTGGTATGGTTATGGTAGCCACTTGCTGATGCCATGTGTTTACTAAGGTAGGCCTACTTCGGCCTCCGGTGTAGCATGTGGAGTTCAGTTATGTACTCCTCTCGCTGTGAGAGTAATAGGGTGCTTTTACCGAGTACTTTTGAGTGGCTGGCCCCTCAGAATGAATGTTGTGGTGATAACTTACTGAGGTTTGGTTTAAACTACATCTGCCTCCCTGAGTCTGATTCCTACTCTAGTTGAGCTGAATAGCCACCTAGCACCTATGGTGGATCTATTGTGCTCCTCGAAATGGCCACTAGACTTACGCCGTGTGTCTTAGAGGTTGCTAGGCCTTATGGGCCGCCTATTTGAACACACTGGTGTATGTTTGTTTATATTTCTCTTTGAGAATGATCTGTATACACTTCTGGTTGAATCTAACCTCCTATGGTTCTGTTAATTTATCAGTCTTGGTGCCTAAAACACTGCCACAAGCTGATGCCACATGTCTGTTAAGGTTATAGGCCCATCCAGGCCTTCCTTAGCCCTGTGGGGTCTGAGGATTTTTGGGGCCCTGGAGAAGTTTTGACATGCCCTGACATTTGTGCCTTTTTCAGTTGTTCATAAACATATAAATGACAAAAGTGTCATTACACTGTATTCAGCACAAACTAGGCTACAATAATATGTGAGGAACATGTATGTACATGTTTGTGTTTTTGAAGGAATAACGTTTTTGCATGGTTATTGAAAAAACAAAAAACTTAAGTCACTGAAATAAGGCCAAAAAATATATAAATATATTAAATCTGTGTTCACAAGACTTCTGGGTATTGGAGGTTGTAGACTAGAGTTTTTGCTTCAGAATTATGTAAAAATTATCCTGCCTACTCGTTCATATAAAACAATAGAGAGATTTAAATTTTCTAAGACATCTTTGGTCAATAAATACAGTATGCGTGGAGGTGTGAATCATCATGAATATTCCTGTAATTCACACCTGAGAAGAAAAAAGAATCGCATAATGAGGTGTAATGAACTGCATAATAATGAGGCCTTTCAGTCAGGTAGGAAAAAACCCTCTGTAATCATGCTGATAAGAGGATTAATGTCCACTCTTGACAAAAAAAAAACATGATTTTTGTGATCTCATGCATGCACGTATTATTGCACATGATGTGAAGAAAATTTTGTATAGGCCTATGTTAAATCACAGTACCAGTCAAAAGATTGGACACATTTTATAAAAAAGAAGTCTTAAGTCTCTAACCAAATAATGGTTTTCTATTTTAATATACTTTAAAATATAATGTATTTCTGTGATGCAAAGCATCTGAACATTCCTACCTCTATGGCATTTCATATAGGCTACTATATTTGTTATATTATATAGCCTAAATGTTAATGTGCAGTTGACAAACTATACATCATTAAAAAGATCAAAGACCCAAGCTTCACATTTTGACTCTTTGACTCTAAATCTTATATTGACTGTAATTTTTTAATATGCTTAAAAGCATGCACATTTGGAGAGATATTGATGGATTCTCATATGTTTATGTCAATTTTCTTTACAGAGGAGTAATATTTATTCAATATTTATTGTCATCACTGTGAATGCTGGATACTGTGTTTTAAATTCATACTTGCAGCCGGAGGGCGCTCTGTGCACCTTTAGTCCACAAATGCCTCCTAAAGAAGAAAAGGTCATGTGACATTCCAGGAACTAACAGGCTTCCAGAGATCGCTTTAACATCCAGATAAACACTTTTCAAGACAATAAATACACGATTGAGACGATGTATACATGTATTGCCTCAGAATTTGCGTCTGAATAGCACTGGCTCCATGGGCGTGGCCGCATTAGTGTGTCTCTTTTCATACAAATTACATAAACAGAATTTTTGTTTTCGATTTGACTTACACGATTTAAAACCTGACATATCAACGTTTCTTTAGACATAAGTGTAATTTTTTTGTGATTAGTATTCACTAAGTTACAGTTCATTTTCTGAGAACTATCAGATTGGACTTCGTTCAGAGGGAGACGAGAGATCACGCATCATGTTAGTTTTCTTTATTTTGCAAAAAGCACAACATTTTGTTTTTACGCTGAGTGTACACAAATAAAAGAAGATATTCAACAGATTAAAATGGTGTATAAGTTTTAATTGTATGTGCAACATTGATGGAGTATTTTGAGTCTCTTTCACACTGGTAAGAAAAAAACCGAGGTGATATCGCCAGCGATACCTCAGATCTCAGAGTGTTAAACTCAATGTGTAGCTCCGCGCTGAAACCGATCATATGCGCGCTCCGCATGTATAGCATAACAGTCGTATTTTTCATGTGTTCGTATTCAAACTCCAGAGAGTTGGTTCCAGATGCCTTTAGCGGCCTTGGTTGACCTTCTGCGGAAGGCCTTCTTGAGGCTCAGCTTGGGCTGTTGGCCATCGGGAATGCTGTCACTGACAGCCTGGTGTGACCCGAGGGTGAGTTGCTAAGCGTTTCCTTCTAAACTGCTCATCGTTTGTCAGCCATATTATTTGGCATGCACTCTCCTCAAGCATGGCGGCATGGGTATATTGTTCCCCATTGCGTAATCGAACGCAGAGTGAGTTCTTAATTTGTGTTCTGAAGATTAACGAAGGTCTCTGGAATGGCATGAGGGTGAGTAATAAATGACAGAATTTTCATTTTTGGGTGAACTAACCCTTTAAGAACATATAAGAGATAATTTACAGTAAGAAGGTCGTAGTGTACATTATCAGTGTAACAGTGAAAACGTCTCAGGTTACGTATGTAACCATAGTTCCCTGAGAACCAGGGAACGAGACTCTGCGTTTCCTTCCCATGCTTCGGGTTGCCTGCCTGCAGAACAGTCCCTCAAGATGATAGATACTGACTGTTTCTCCAGGCGCTCCTTTATACTTCCGGGTCGCGGCATATTACGTCATAGGCTGTCGCCGGCCAATAGGGATTGGAGTTGTTGGATAGTTTGCTTTCAGACACTGGGTCACGTGTGACGTTCCCCATTGCGTAATGAAACGCAGAGTCTCGTTCCCTAGTTCTCAGGGAACTATGGTTACATACGTAACCTGAGACGTTTTCACTGTTACACTGATAATGTACACTACGACCTTCTTACTGTAAATTATCTCTTATATGTTCTTAAAGGGTTAGTTCACCCAAAAATGAAAATTCTGTCATTTATTACTCACCCTCATGCCGTTCCAGAGACCTTCGTTAATCTTCAGAACACAAATTAAGATATTTTAATTGAAATCAGTTGGCTCCGTGAGGCCTCCATAGGAAGCAATGACACTTCCTCTCTCAAGATCCATAAAGGTACTAAAAACATATTTAAATCGGTTCATGTGAGTACAGTGGTTCAATATTAATATTATAAAGCAACGAGAATATTTTGGAGCGCCAAAAAAACAAAATAACGATTTGTTTAGTGATGGCCGATTTCAAAACACTGATTCATGAAGCATCGGAGCACATTGAATCAGTCTATCGAATCTGCTGTTCGGAGCGCCAAAGTCAGAACAGTCCCTCAAGACAATAGATACTGACTGTTTCTCCAGGCGCTCCTTTATACTTCCGGGTCGCGGCAAATTACGTCATAGGCTGTCGCCGGCCAATAGGGATTGGAGTTGTTGGATAGTTTGCTTTCAGACACTGGGTCACGTGTGACGTTCCCCATTGCGTAATCAAACGCAGAGTCTCGTTCCCTAGTTCTCAGGGAACTATGGTTACATACATAACCTGAGACATTTTCACTGTTACACTGATAATGCATTATCAAAAATGGCATAATTATCAATAATTATCAAAAATGGCAGTATTATAAAGTCCTTTCACATCACCATTTTGAATGTTCTTCACATAATAGGCCTGTAAGTGGCACCTGGGCTTCACTGAACCAACTATGATAGTTGGATCAAAATAAATAAAAATAAACAGGAATGTGCACATTGTCATGTTAATTGTAATAAAAAGAATTTTGTTTTATTGACCACAGTATTATCATTGATATTTGTATGAGAGAGGCCTCAAGCACTAACATGGATGGATTAAATTGCAGAGGACAAATTTGAAGTATGGTTATCATAAAGGCCTTCACATTTGACTCATTATAAAGTGTTCAGATCACCATGTTAACTGTTTGGAGAACAGTGACTTGAGTTTAGACAAGTATATCAAATCGATTGAGAAAATCTGTATTATGGTAGCATTTTGTTAATTATTTTAAGGGAAACCATTTACCTCAAAATCTCCAGCTTACAGTTCCTTTTCAGTCCATCAGAAAGAAGCTTCACTCCAGAATCCTGTAGATCATTGTTACTCAGGTCCAGCTCTGTCAGGACAGAGTTTGAGGATTGCAGGACTGATGAAAAACTCTCACAAGACTGAACAGTGAGATTACAGTGAGTAAGGCTGAAAGAGAGCAGAACACACACATCAACAGTCAGATCATCTACAAACACTACGACCTTCTTACTGTAAATTATCTCTTATATGTTCTTAAAGGGTTAGTTCACCCAAAAATGAAAATTCTGTCATTTATTACTCACCCTCATGCCGTTCCAGAGACCTTCATTAATCTTCAGAACACAAATTAAGATATTTTAATTGAAATCAGTTGGCTCTGTGAGGCCTCCATAGGAAGCAATGACACTTCCTCTCTCAAGATCCATAAAGGTACTAAAAACATATTTAAATCGGTTCATGTGAGTACAGTGGTTCAATATTAACCCTCAGGGGTCTGAGGTTTTTTGGGGCCCTGGAGAAGGTTTGACATGCCCTGACATTTGTGCTTTTTTCAGTTGTTCATAAACATATTAATGGAAAAAGTGTCATTACTCTGTATTCAGCACAAACTAGGCTACAATAATATGTGAGGAACATGTATGTACATGTTTGTATTTTTGAAGGAATAATGTTTATGCATGGTTATTGAAAAAACAAAAAACTTAAGTCACTGAAATAAAGCCAAAAAATATATATTAAATTTGTGTTCACAAGACTTCTGGTTATTGGAGATTGTAGACTAGAGTTTTTGCTTCAAAATGAGGTAAAAATTATGCTGCCTGCTTGTTCATATAAAACAATAGAGAGATTTAAATTTTCTAAAACATCTTTGGTCAAGAAACACAGTATGCGTGGAGGCGTGAATCATCATGAATAATGGGTGATTCTCACCTGAGACGACAAAAGAATCGCATAAAGAGCTCTAATGTCCTGCATAAATAATGAGCTCTTTCAGTCAGGTAGGCTGTGAAAAAATCATGTCTCAGCTCATCATGGTGTAAATCAAACATACAGAAAAAACTGCAATACTGTGAAATATTATTACAATTTAAAATAATGGTATTCTATTATATTCTTTAAAATGTAATGCAAAGTGTCTGAACAGTTATGTTACCTCTATGGCATTTTATATAGGCTTTTAGCTTAAAAGCATGCGCATTTGGAGAAATATTGATGTATTCTCATATGTTTGTCAATTTTCTATACAGAGGAGTAATATTTATTCAATATTTATTGTCATCACTATGAGTGCTGGATACTGTGTTTTCAATTCATACTTGCAGCCGGAGGGCGCTCTGTGCACCTTTAGTCCACAAATCCATATAAAGAAGAAGAAGAACCAGGAACTAACTGCATGTCTTCTAGAGCTCGCTAACCATGGCTTTATCATCCAGATAAACACTTTTCAAGACAATAAATACACGATTGAGATGATGAATGCATGCATTTCCTCTGAATTTGCATCTGAATAGCGCTGGCTCCGTGGGCGTGGCCGCATTAGCGGGTAATGAGCTGAATCACTGACTTCTGACATGGCTCTCTTTTCATACAGATTACATAAACACAGAATTTTTGTTTTCGATTTGACTTACACGATTTAAAACCTGACATTTCAACGTTTTTTTAGACAGAAGTCTCATTTTTTTGTGATTAGTATTCACTAAGTTACAGTTCATTTTCTGAGAACTATCAGATTGGACTTCATTCAGAGGGAGACGAGAGATCACGCATCATGTTAGTTTTCTTTATTTTACAAAAAGCACAACATTTTGTTGTTACTCTGAGTGTACACAAATAAAAGAAGATATTCCACAGATTAAAATGGTGTATAGCTCTTAATGGTATGTGCAACATTGACAGAGTATTTTGAGTCTCTTTCACACTGGTTAGAAAAAAAACGCGGTGGTCACGCCGGCATGATTGCCAACCCCAGAGTGTTAATATTATAAAGCAACGAGAATATTTTTGGAGCACCAAAAAAAACAAAACAACGATTTATTTAGTGATGGCCGATTTCAAAACACTGCTTCATGAAGCATCGGAGCACATTGAATCAGTGTGTCAAATCACGTGACTTTGGTGCTCCGAACAGCAGATTTGATACACTGATTCACTGTGCTCCGATGCTTCCTGAAGCATTGTTTTGAAATCGGCCATCACTAAATAAGTCGTTATTTTGTTATTTTTGGCACTCCAAAAATATTCTCGTAGCTTTATAATATTAATATTGAACCACTGTATTCACATGAACCGATTTAAATATGTTTTTAGTACCTTTATGGATCTTGAGAGAGGAAGTGTCATTGCTTCCTATGGAGGCCTCACTGAGCCATCGGATTTCAACTAAAATATCTTAATTTGTGTTCCGAAGATGAATGAAGGTCTTACAGGTGTGGAACAGCATGAGGGTGAGTAATAAATGACAGAATTTTCATTTTTGGGTGAACTAACCCTTTAAATACCTCAGTATCTGCAGCTGACAGTTTGGACTCTTTAGTCCATCAGAAAGAAGCTTCACTCCAGAATTCTGCAGGTCATTGTTACTCAGGTCCAGTTCTCGCAGGACAGAGTTTGAGGATTCTAGGGCTAAAGACAAACTTTCACAGGACTGACCAGTCAGATTACACCCAAATAGCCTGTGTAGAGAACGAAACAAACAGTGGTATCACTGTGATTATCAGGAAGGGTTTATAATCTGAACTACATGTTTGTGCTAAATTCAGTGTAATGAGATGTTAGCCATTAAAATGTAAGGGTTGAGGGTTAAGTTTATAACTCATCTGTGCATTTGTGCTCATCACTGCAGCAAACTGTACATGAATGCAACTGATACAGTTCAGCTCAATTAAATCTCAATGATCCGGTCACAGCGGTTCTCAAGTTATCAACACACTGAAACTGTCCTACTAAAATAAGGCAATAACTGGAAGTAATATGATCCTCGGGGCATGATGTGCAGAGGATTTGACTGATGAAAAGAATGTAAAGCTGCTGTAATAATCAAATGCACAAAGAATGGGAACATGTTTTAAATTGTTATTATGACATGAAACAGTTAAAAAAAAAGTAACTTAAGTCACTTAAGACATAACCGACAATGTTTATATGAATATTATAAATATAACACTAAAGAGAACTGAATTTCAGATTGCATGCTGCTTGAGACAGGAGTTTTTTTGTGAAAACTGAAATCAGGTTTTCTTCCTTGGGTGCTTGGAGAAAACACCACTGATACATTCATACAACAATATAGACAGGAGAAAATATGTGCTAGTCATAGCTATGAAAACAGATATTTGTCCATATTTTTTTGAATATAGAAAATGAGTGAATGTGAATGTCAAACCTCAGTATATTCAGTTGACAGTGTGAACTCTTCAGTCCATCAGAAAGCAGCATAACTCCTGAATCCTTCAGGTGATTACAGCTCAGGTCCCACTCTGTCAGATGGGAGTTTGATGATTGTAGAACTGAAGATATAGTTTCACAGCAAGTTTCATCAAGACCACAGCCATCAAATCTGACAAAACAGAACGTTTATCCAGATTATTTTCTGATGTTCAATGTTTTCCAATAACACATTGTACCCTTCTTAATCAGGACATACAGATATTTCATTATTCAGTATTTTTACATTTAGTTGTTTAGTGATAGATCAAAACCTTTAATTAAACAGCCATCAGTGAAATTACTCACAGGGCTTTTCTGCAACATCTCACAGCTGGAACAAATCTCTTGTAGTTTGAAGATGACGTGAACCTCTTTGGGTTGAACTCATCCAGCACCTTCTCTGACATCAGCAGTATGTAGGTCAGCACTGTGCACATTGAAGATGAGAGTTCTCTTCCTGGATGTTCACCTGAACTGAGGTATCTTTGGATTTCCTCATATAATGAATTATCCTTGAGCTCAAGTAAGCAGTAGAATAGGTTGACTGAAGCTTCATCTGAGGTGTACCAGGATAGTTTTCGTTTAATGTATTTAGTTGTTTGTGTGATGCTCTCTGTGGTGACGTCAGTGTGTGTGATCAGGCCTTTGAGCAGGTTCTGACTGGATTCCAGTGAAATTCCCAGCAGAAACCGCAGGAACAGGTACAGATGTCCTCTCTCACTCTTCATGGCTTTATCAACAGCCTTCTCTAGTAGCTCCTGCAATGTGATGTTTTCTTCTGGTTCATCAAAGAAAAACTGAAGCTCCTGCATGTTCTTGTTCAGGTAACAGAGGAACACATGCACTGCAGCGAGAAACTCTTGAACACTCAGATGCACAAAGCAGAAGACTTTTGTTGCATGAAGCCCATGTTCCTTCTTGAAGATCTCGGCGATCATTCCTGTGAACTCAGTGTCTTTACTCACATCAATACCACATGCTTCCAGATCTTTCTCATAGAACACAATGTTGTCCTTCTTCAGCTGTTCAAACGCTAGCTTGGCTAACTTCAAAATAATTTCTCCGTTCGAATCTAAGAGTTTTGTACGTTGTCTTTCTTCTTGCTTATCGTACTTCTGGCTCTTCAGGTTCATCTGTATCAGCAGGAAGTGAATATACATTTCAGTGAGTGTTGTGCTGATGTTCTCTGTATTGTTGCCGGTGAGAATATCCTGAAGTACTGTGGCCATGATCCAGCAGAACACAGGAATGTGGCACATGATGTAGAGACTACGAGACGTCTTAATGTGTGAGATGATTCTGGAGGCCTGAGTCTCATCTGTGATTCTCTTTCTGAAGTACTCTTCCTTCTGTTGGTCAGTGAATCCTTGCACCTCTGTGTACAAACCCACATACTGAGGAGGGATCTGATTGGCTGCTGCTGGTCGTGAGGTCACCCAGACGAGAGCTGATGGAAGCAGAATCCCTTTGACCAGACTTGTGAACAGCACGTCTACAGATGATATTTTCTCAGCAGAGGTCAATGATCTACTGTTAAAATTCAAAGGCAGGCGACTCTCATCAAGTCCATCAAATATAAATGCTATCTTGCATTCCTTATATAATTTTGATTTCTCCAGGTCCTTCAGTTCAGGATAAAATTCCAGCAGAAGCTCATGGAGACTGTAATCTTCATTTGTCATCAAGTTAATGTCTCGGAATGGAAGCAGGAATACACAGTCAACAAAATCATTGGCTTTTCCTTCTGCCCAGTCCAGGATGAACTTGTGCACAGAGACAGTTTTTCCAACGCCAGCGACTCCCTTGGTCAGCACAATCTTTTTCTCATTTTTACCTCTTAGTAATGTAAATATATCATTGCATTTGATTGGTTTGTCTTGTGTTTTTTTGTTCTTGAAAGCATCATCAATCTTCAGAATCTCATGTTCCTGATTGACATCTTTCATATCTCCCTCTGTGATGAACAGTTCTGTGTAAACATCCTTAAGAAGTGCTTCATTTTCTTTCATGCCTTCAAAAATACGCTCTGCTTTCTCCTTCATGTCTGTTTTGTGAGTTCCTAAGAATTTTTTCAGAATCAAGTCCTCTGTTTGGTGTAAATAAATAAAATATGAGGGAAAGCAAAAACATATTTTATTAAAAAAAGACAAATGTCAAAGCTTTCACATCAGCATGATCTGATCAGAATTCATTCAACATATTGTACTTAAATTACTGTTGAAATTATTACAGCTCAGAGGCCTCAGATCTTCCATTTAATTCACTATATTTTGATAAATATATATTACATGCATGGAAGGGAATACCCTTAAGCATTCAAAACAGAACTGTCATCCTGGCATATATACTTTTTTTAAATTTGTAAACTCAGTACAGAGGATAGGGATCGAGGAACATCTGGCAGTGAATGCTCTAGTTCTTGTATGTAAGGTATACTGTCATGGTCATTGCCAGTCACATCCGGTGGTTGACTGAAGTATTTGGCTGTTGAAAAGGTTAGTGGTGCTGTCTGGTTAGTTCTGGTGATACAGTACATCACCTCTCACAGTTAACCTTCGTTACAATATTAATAATGATCCCAACCTGACCTTTACAACCACTGCATGGCAGCATTTAGATTTAAAAAGTCATAAATATTCCTACACTTACTTTTATTTATCAAGAGAATAAGTTTTGTGTGTACACAGACATTTAGGATAAAACACAGATTTTCTATACATTGGGCCCATGAGCTAGTGTCCAAATTCAAAATACATCTGACATGTTTAAATCACTTCTGAAACACTTTAAAAAGACTAGTTCACACTGTACAGACTGATGCTGATCACATTCCTGCTCCTGACAAACAGTGAATGAACATGTTCTGTAGGTAAAAACAAACACTGACTAACACTAACAGATGCCAACAGGGAAAAGACTTATCTGACAATATCTGTCTATTAGTGTTGGTCGACATTCAGTGGTGCAGTGTGAACTAGCCTTAAAGGATTAGTCCACTTTTAAATAAACCTTTCCTGATAATTTACTCATCCCCATGTCATCCAAGATGTTCATGTCTTTCTTTCTTCAGTCAAAATGAAATGAAGGTTTTTGATGAAAACATTCCAGGATTTTTCTCCTTATAGTGGACTGCAATGGCCTCCAGACGGTTGAAGGTCAAAATTACTAGTAATAAGTATTTTACTATTACTACTTATTAAGAGAATATGACTGTTAAGATGGTACCTTGCTCTTCTCTGTGTTTCTCTGCTGTTTCTGTAGGAGGGAAATAAAAACAAATATTTTTCTACAGATACACAAAAGCAAATCCTGTAGCTAAAGTATGTCTGCCTGTGAACAATGTGACCTTAAAATCAACTGTGAGATTTAGAGGCCTCCTACAGCCCTTTTATTCTCTTCCTGAATGTAATATAAGTCATTATTCACTTTTTATGTTCAGTCACCATAGAGAATATGCATGAGTGAAGAAAATGTCACATAGCCTCTTTTGTATTGTTCCATAACTGCCTTATAAGAAGTTGTTTTTCAATTGATATGTTTCTTTTCCTCTTATTTCTAGCCACCTTGTTCCTGTTGTTCTATGTTCAAGGTTGTGTTTCATATTTGAAATTTTGTACTGTGAAATGATTACTTTTATGGTTTTATTTTTGTGCGCCCTCTGAAGGACATCCAGGATGGGACTGTCACTTTTTTCTATGGAAAGTATAAATTGTGTAAACTGCTCAATAAAGATTGAAGATCTGTGACATGACTATGTTCACATGATTTCTTCCCACAGCTGCTGACCATTGATAACTGAGAGGGACTGAATCTTGACCGAAGAGGAAGTGAAATCTAATTCTTACATTCTTACATACTTTATAGGAAAAAGGTTCACAATCACTGAGCATTATTTAACTTATCAAGCTATTAACTGACTGCTAATAAGCAGTGTATCTTAATATGCACAGTTATAGTGATAGTACCGTTTCCTGCAGTGTTGATGTTGATGTTCACCGGGCCTGTGATGGTGTTTCCAGTGAGTACAGGAGCATTTACAGTTGCTCCCGTCTGAGCATTCAGACCAACACTGACTCCAGTGTGAACGCTGCTGCTCATCTGGACTGGAATAGAGACAGAGATTAATGGAATTTCCTAAATGACAACTTTAACATTACTGATATTCTTTTCTTCATTACCTTCCTTGTGTTTCAGCTTGTCTTCTTCCATCTCTTCTAGTGTGTCACAATGCTGATCAACAGATGCAATCTTCCTTCACTGACTCACTGCTGTTGGACATGAAGAAAAAGGTTTCAAATAGCTCCACTGTCACCAGACACTTTCCAAAAATAAATAAGGCACTAAATTCTATGAACTATATTAAAAGAGGAACTATATTGAATAATATTGGATCTCATCTACTCTCATACTTTCCTTTCGTCACTCTCATCAAACATAACACACTCTCACCTGAGATTCTTGAGCAATGCCAAGTGTGTAATTTTCAAAACCAGTTAAAACACAATAAACACCATTAATACACACCCAGATTACAGGCCTCTGATTAGCCAGCTGTACATACACACGTCTGGAATGTTTAATGGTAAATATGTTGAAGATCAGCAGACAGGCTGTTAGTTCATAAAGTGATCAGCTGTTTCTTCACTGAACTCAGAGTATTGAAGCCTTGACCATTGACATCCATTCAAAAAAGCCAACTCATTCTCAATCCAAAGGTGTGGGATAATAATAATGAAAATCATGCCCCAAAATATCATGCCATGATGACTGTAGCAGCCATACTTATCACCTTATTAAATTTTTTATAAATGTGTTCATTTAAATACCTGTTTGTTGCAATATTGTTAATGGTGTTTATTTCTCTGACTGTGTGCCCTCTATCGGTGAGAGGGGAAAGATGTTTAAAAGGATATGCTACCGCTGATAGGAGGGGGGCGCTGGTGCAAAAGCATACACTCTTTTGACCATGCACATGGAGCCAGGTTTGCAAGCGGCCTTCAAGTTATTTGTTTGTTTTATGTTGTGATTCATCTTTATTTTTATTTATTAAACATATTAGTTATTGTCTGAAACATTGATGTTACTTTGCAAACTTCAAGATCATTGCATCAACATCTCCCACAGTGGACAAAAAACAAGAGGAAAGATTGGGAACATTGAAAGCCACTACAATGACAATTATAACCCAGCATATCATTTCATGATGATAAAATTTCTGTGCCCTTCTGGTCCGAATGTGTTTGCAAGCATGTGTTCTCCTACACTCTAAAAAATGGTGCTATATAGTACTAAAAGTAGCTCTTTGGCTCGTAATCATAGAGGAACAACTTTAAGTGCTGTATAGCACCAAATCTTGGTGCTTCAGTGGTTCTTCAGCGGTTCTTCACTGGTTGTTTGGGATGACTGAGGTGCTATAGCACTGTTACCATATACAGAACCTGTTAAGGCCCTGTATGGGTCTTCAGTGTGTTTTTGGGGTGGTTAAGGTGCTATATAGCACCACTGCCATACAACAAACCTGTTATGCCCTTTTAAAGGTTCTTTATGAGCCAAAGAACCAGTGTTTGTGCTGTTTAACACCATTTTTGTTAAAGAAATAAAATGTGATATGGCACCTCTAATGGGTTCTGCATAGCACTATTTGACAAAGGTGCTGTAGATCACCTTTAAAGATATGGTGCTACATAGCACCAAAAGTGGTTCCCCAATGACTTTGAGCCAAGAACCACTTTTAGTGCTATATAGCACTTTTTTAGGGCTCCAGTGGAGTGTTAACCGGTCACACACCGGATGGGTGACGTCATTCTGTACTCACGTTCTCAAGTTCAAGGCAGCAGTCCAAAACAGTGAATCTAATCACAGGCAAATGTTCATTTTATGAATGAAGAAAGTGGCATCGATGGGTTTGAATTAAGGTATTTGAAGAAAAAAACAGTGCGAACGGTAAGGGCGATCTATATTATTACTTCTCTATATGAAGCATAGGCTTTATTCAGTCTTCGAGCCTGTGGTGAAGTCAGTACATACATATAGTTGTCCCAAATCATTGTATTTTAATGCCAAACTATGTGAGTTAGATTTGACAGCTGTGCTGATGGTTCATTTAGACTCAGCATGAAGCTCTCCTGTGTTTGAGATCATCTCTAGGAGTCTGTGAAAGTTCGTGCAGCTGAAGTCTGAGCCAAAAAGAGGCATTTTCTTTCTCGTGTGTCTGTGTGAAATCCAAGATAATTATACTGCACTGACTGCAGCTGTACACTAGTACACTTTACTCACATGTACTGTACTGTACTGGAGTACTGATGCACTGCATTTCAACAGCATTTAACTGTCTTACAGTTTACAGTGTGAAGAACAGCAGCTCAACATAGTGAAACATGGTGAAATGGAAAGGATGAGTAGAAATGATCCATGAATATGTTCTTACTGCTTCTGATATTTCTATTTACTTGGGAGGGAGATAAATGATTCGCTGGGATAGTTAATAACTGCTAATTTTGTAACAACTGCAGAAATATGTTCGGTTTGTGCTGAAAGTCTGTTTACAGCTGGAGGGGTTTCCAGAAAGAAGCTTTATGTCTCTGAATCATGTTTCAGGGTTACTTTACTTCAGATAAACGTCTCTGAGATTCAGAGCTTTTCAGCACACATACACAGAAGCACAGATTATGTGTGAATTCATTATAATCATTATTATGATGATATAAAGCTATTCAGCCTTTCCAATCTCACACTTCATGGATCTAAAACTGAACAACAGTGTTGCAGTCGAGGCCAGCTCATTCCAGTCCGAGTCAAGATTAGTTAGATTTATATGTGATCAGATATGGTACTGCATGCCTGCATGCATAATATATTGCAGATATATTTACTCATGCAGTATAAACACATACATATATATATATATAAATATGATTGTGTGCCTCTCCTCTCTTCCTCCAGACTCTGGGACCCTGATTTCCAAAGGAAATGCAAAATTTACTTTCATCAGAGAACGTAACACTCAGCAGCAGTCCAGTCCTTTTTGTCTTTAGCCCAGGCGAGACACTTCTGACACTGTCTGTTGTTCAAGAGTGGCTTGACACAAGGAATGCGACAGCTGAAACCCATGTCTTGCATACGTCTGTGCGTAGTAGCTCTTGAAGCACTGACTCCAGCTGCAGTCCACTCTTTGTGAATCTCCCCCACATTTTTGAATGGGTTTTGTTTCACAATGCTCTCCAGGGTGCGGTTATCCCTATTGCTTGTACACTTTTTTCTACCACATCTTTTCCTTCCCTTCACGTCTCTATTAATGTGCTTGGACACAGAGCTCTGTGAACAGCCAGCCTCTTTTGCAATGACCTTTTGTGTCTTGCCCTCCTTGTGCAAGGTGTCAATGGTCGTCTTTTGGACAACTGTCAAGTCAGCAGTCTTCCCCATGATTGTGTAGCCTACAGAACTAGACTGAGAGACCATTTAAAGGCTTTTGCAGGTGTTTTGAGTTAATTAGCTGATTAGAGTGTGGCACCAGGTGTCTTCAATATTGAACCTTTTCACAATATTCTAATTTTCTGAGATACTGAATTTGGGATTTTCCTTAGTTGTCAGTTATAATCATCAAAATGAAAAGAAATAAACATTTGAAATATATCAGTCTGTGTGTAATTAATGACTATAATATACAAGTTTTACTTTTTGAATGGAATTAGTGAAATAAATCAACTTTTTGATGATATTCTAATTATATGACCAGCACCTGTATGTATATTATTCTTATATTTTATAATTATACAATTTACAATTATACATTTTTTATGTTTCATATTTTCAAGTTAGCACACCTGCATGTACTAAAGTTTCTACCACAGAGAATATCACTGTGCTATAGCATGCATAGCTGCTACTACTATTTAAATAAAGTTATAGTGTTAATGGTGTTCAGCCAATTATAAACCTCACCACAGGCTCTACTCTTCAGCACAATGATAACCCTGAAAACTCACACACACCAGAAAACCTTTTAAATTCCAAAATTATACAACTTTAAACACTAACAGATCTCCCCTTATATTAATATTGAGCAAAACACATGACATAGCACTTAATTTTAATATTTTCTCTCATTGAGCAGTCAGAAGCAAAGCATGCTGGGAACTAGAAGTCTGTTGTGACCACTGATTGTAACTCATTCTGTGAATGTGTGTATATATGTGTGTGTACAATACATTCACATTTACTTGGGAACATGTATGTGCAATATATGTACATAATAAAGGATAAAACTTTATGAATATAATGCTATCTTTGTCTTCATTTATAAGTATTTTATATGTATCAATATATAGCCATACATGTTCAATTCATGTATTGCAGACCCTAACCCATTGAAAAATATAAGAACTAGTTTCCCATATATGTAAATGTATTATGTAATATATCACATTATATTTTGCAGTATATTCCCATATATTTTTGTTCCATAAGGGAAGTCCAAGTCCACATAAGGTTGAGTCTCAGACAAGGCCTAAAGAAATCTTCAAGAATATGTAAAATGATTGGTGGAAACAATAAAATTGGCACCATACTCAAACAGTACATCAAATATGGCATGTACATTGTATTTTATTTACTTAGTGATATTGGTTTAAAAATATGAATCTATGAAAAAAATATTAATATAAAATATGATGATTGCCAACCAAATAATAATTTATCTTCAAGATATAAATCAATAATACAATAAAAAATAATAGAGAGAAATAGGCTGTATTGGCAGTATGGTACTGCCTATTGTCTACTGTTAAAGGGGTCATATAATGCCATTTTTGTACAAGTTAATATGATTCTTTAGGGTCTAAATGAAAAGTTTGTTATATACTTTAATTAAAAATTCTCATTAGTATTGTAAGAAAACACTCATTTTACCTGGTCAAAACCAGCTCTGTTTTCAGCAAGCCATTTCAGAGCATGTGTCTTTTATAATAATAATAATGAACATCTGCAAACAGTATCAGAATCTGCCAATTTGCTTGTAAAAATAAATAAATAAATAAATAAATAAATCAGAATCTACATTGGCCATGAAAAAATACTAAATACAATCTGGGTTGTCTTTTTCTATCAAGTAGATCTTGTCTTTCGAAAAGGTCGAGGTCAGGGATCTTGGGCTTAAAAAGGTTGGTGACCACTGCCGTAGGGCATAACAAGATATTTCAGATTATAGGCACTGCGGAGATCTAACTTGGTGAAGTACTTGGCGGAGCGTAACTGTTCCAGTGCTGCTGGGACTAGAAGTAAGGGGTATCTGAACTTTACAGTTATATTGTTTAGACCTCAGTAATCGATGCAGGGATGGAGCCCGCCATCCTTTTTACTCACAAAGAAGAATCCAGCGGAGGCAGGAGAGGTAGAGGGACGAATGAAGCCCTTGGCTAGTTCCTCTTCAATATACTTCTTCATGGCTTCCGTTTCAGGTTGTGATAGGGGAAATATACGACCCTTGGGTGGTGTGGCTCCTGGAATGAGATCTATGGCACAGTCATAGGTTCAGTGTGGGGGTAATTGGGAGGCACGCACCTTGCTGAATGCTACTGCCAGGTCCTGGTACTCGCTGGGTAAGTTGGGAACTGGTGCGGAATCGGTGAGGACGTCGGGATCAGCAGCCTGGATTGTCCTGACAGATAGGGGAGATGCGTGAGATAAACATTTAGTTTGACAGCATTCATTCCAGTGCGTGATCTGGCCCTCTTTCCAGCAGATTTGGGGGTTATGAGTGCGCAACCAGGGCAGACCTAGGATGACGGAAGAAGTGTAAGTGGGTAGGATATGGATCTGAATCGTCTCAGTATGGAACAGACCGGTTATCATGGTAAGTTATTATTAACTCATCCGGACCCCAGCGGCCGGCCATCTATTTCTTCCACTGAGAGAGAAGAAGAGCACTCAATAAATGGTATATGATTTTCTTGAGCAAAGCTCTGGGACATGAAGTTCCCTGCTGCCGAGTCCAGTAAAGCAGAGATGGTCAAGCGATGGGTATCAAGCAGCAGTGTAATGGGTACACATACACACGTCAGAGTTGTAAGAGGAGTTAATGCCACTCACCAACCGTGGATTCTCAGGACGGGATCGTACTGGGCAGTTGTTTCTCACATGTCCGGGGCTACCACAGTACAAGCATAGGCGGTGAGTGAACCTGCGACTTCTTTCCTCTTCAGATAGGTGGTAGGAGTTGATTTGCATGGGTTCTGAGGATTCTGGTTCCATAGGAGGAGAAGGACGAACGCTGCGTCCTTGACTGGCTTTGCGGGAGCGTAGGAGATTGTCAATGCGAATGGTGAGTTCAATAAATTGATCCAGACTTTTGCCTTCATCACGGCAGGCCAGCTCTGCTTGTAATTCATGAGATAATCCTCTTTGGAAACATACTTTAAGTGTATCACTCACTCACTTCGTTTGTGCTGCGGAAGGAGAGATACATGTGCGGAAGGCAAGAGCATATTCAGCCGCCGTTCTACACCCCTGGGTTAATTCCATTAACCGATCACCAGCCCCTTTACTGTCAATGGGGTGATCGAAGACCTCTCGAAATCTCTGCATGAAACACTCAAACGAAGGATAAGCAACTCCATCAGCTCTCCAAACAGCAGTAATCCATTCCAAAGCTTTACCAGTAAACAGTGAACATACGAAGGCGATCTTACCAGCTTCTGTGGTGTACAAGGCAGGTTCTTGATTAATGAAGAGGGAGCATTGGAGAACAAATCCCTTACACTTGGTGGGATCGGCATCAAATTTTTCTGGGAGAGAGAGGCGCGGATTCCCCTGTGATGGCATTCCTGCCACGTGGGAAATAGCGGCGGGTGATAGCGACGCTGCTGGAGCAGGTGCCTGGAGACCTTGTAGCGCTTTCACCAGCTCCTCAGTGAGCGATGTGAGGCGGTTGAGTTGATGTTGGTGTGCCGCGAGCTGGTTGGCTTGGGCTGACATGGTCGAACACAGATGGGAGAAAGCCACTGGATCTTGTATTGGTGAAGTCTTCTGTAATGATTCGTCACTCAGGCTGGGATCCATTTGCAGGCTTTTATTAAAGGTAAGCATAGTACAACAGGCAGGGTCGGACAGAGGCAAACAGGAATGGCAAGGGACAGACAGAATCGTAGTCAGGGTACAGGCAAATAATCAGGGCAGGCGGGTATCACTCACAGTCCAGATAACAGGCAAAAGGTCCAAGGGTAGGCAGCAGAGAATCGTAAACGAGAGGCAAACAAGATCAATAACAGGCAGGCAGTCAATACAAGAAAACGCTCAGAAATGTACACTGTGGCAATACAAGACTTCACGGTGAACTGATGTGAATGAGAGTCCTTTATAGTCCGGTAAATGAGTTTCAGCTGGGTGTGGTGATTAGTCCAAGGTACGGGCTGATGGGAAATGTAGTGTGTGTGTGTGTGTGTGTGTGTGTGTGTGTGTGTGTCAGTACTCCGGTTCCCTCCGATGGCCAGAGGAGGGAATCACGGATTTTGTCTCTGTGACAAGAACTTTTCAGAGATTTCAGAATTTTGGAGCCTTACCAATTAATACCACAGTAAGTGCATTAAGAAAGATGAATTTTAGATTCATAATTGATGGAGGTTCAAATTTCATAATTTCACAGCCAGTTCATCCATTGAAGAAATAAAATAATGAATTTGTTAATGAGAATCAGAAGATTATTCTTTATATTTATATTTATATTTACTCAGTTGTTTTTGGAATTTCCAGTGATTGTCAAAAGTTATCGTGGCTTTAAATAAAATAATAAAAAGTACTTTCCAGATCTCTCACAGTCTCAGATCCACAGAGTGTTTCACCACATACATGAAAACCAGTAAAGTCAGACCATTTTAGCAAAACTAGTGAAATATGAGATCTGAAGAAGTATGAAGAATGAGAGTCAGTATCTATACACACATTCACACATGGTCATTCAGTCATTTATAAATACATTTAACATGATAATGGATCTTCATCCACAGTTTAAAGGTGCCATAGAAGTTTCATCACTGTAGATCACTGACAAGCTACGCAATATCGCGTTCATTATCGAAGGCGATTCATCTGCGATAATGAACGCGATATTGCGTGGCTTGTCAGTGATCTACGGCTCTGTCTATTAAATGCCGCTCCATTTGAAAGCAGGTGATGGTGATTTAGCGGTAATCAGGGAACCGGCTTTACTGACGAAATGCGCGTGACAATCGCATGCGATATATCGCCCAGCCCTAACTGTATGTTTGCTTAACATTGCATCAAACACAACAATTTATGAGATTAATAGCATGTTTTGCTCCAAAATCCCTATATGAAGTCAGTCATGTTTGAAATAACTTGCTTCTGTGGTCATGTTGCTTCTTATCACAGAATAAGACAGAATCAGTGCTAGAGCTAATGAATATATCAGTGGTTCCCAACCACAGCCCTGGAGGCTCCCAACACTGCATATTTGATTCAAATAAAATAAACCACATGTATCTCTCCTTTGACACACTCATTTCAGGTCTTGGAGTCTCGACTAATGATCTGAATCAGGTGTGTTTGATTAAGGAGACATGGAAAACATGCAGTGTTGGGGGCTCTGGAATATATCATTTTATAAAATCCTATACTCTAATACAGCCTATGTCGATTAGTGTTACATTATGATTATACATTATTCTTATGAAAATCCCAAGATGGCTTGAAGAACACAGATATATCCTCACCATCATGTGTTTACTGCCTTCATGTTTCATCAGTCAAATCAATCTGCATGTTATTATTATTTACTAAAACTCTCAAAAGTTTGGTCGCATGTGATCAGGTGGACATTAATTGATCTCAAAATTACATGTAAGAAGAGTAGAAAGGGGCGTAGGACTCGCCCAAGACAATTTCTGATTGGAAGAAACACTTGTGGGGATGGGTCAGATTGGATTTTGCTTTGATTCGGGCTTACTTTTACAATCGTTCTGCTTGCACATTTACATGCTCTTCGACCACCAAGATCTCATTCCAAGACTCATCAACTTTTCTGCCTGAGCCTTCGTTGAACTTTGCCGAAGGTTGAATTGTTAGCATTATTGTGTTAATGGTGTGATCGCAACAGTTGTTGATGTTGTGCTAATAGTGTTTCGAGTTTTGAAAACGTGACTACAGAAAGAATGAACTGATTAAAACTGTACAAGTGTTTGGTAGTTTAGTACTAGTGCATCTCGAACATGAAGTTATGCTGATGAGGAGAGCTGTGTAAAGAGATTTGAAAAAGTGTTTTTGAGAAACATGTCCTAAAGATAGTAAAAACTGTAAAAAGTGCAGATGACTTTAATTGTGTTCATCATCCCATCTGGGTTTGATTTAAAAATAAATGCTCATTAGCTGTCACTTCAACAGTCCAGTATGGGAGTAAACTGGTTGTCAACGCCACCTGCTGTACTGATGTGAATTTGATCTTCATTCAGCTCTTCGTCTATTCTTTTACATTTGGTTTGAAACTATGAAGTGAAAATCTCAAGCACAAAACAGATCCACACAGACACAATCATCAACTCACAGATCAGACACAATATATGAAATCTGACAACAGAAACCATGAAAGATTGTGGATGCTTGATATCAATGCAAGATAACACAAAATCCAAATTAAAATGAAACGCTTTCAGGATAAATAACCAGCAGGAAAACATCACACACGACTATGCTTAATAATTCGAGAGGAGAAGAAATTGTGATAATAAATTAAATATGATTCATAGTTCATCTGAATCAACACTGAACTGATTGAGCTGAATAAAGACACTACTGTCTTTCAGAGCCGCTTTACAGCAGAATCTGAACCGTCTCCACAGCTGTTTCCATGACTGATCCTGTTTTTATCACTGTGAAGCTGTTTTGACAAACTACATCAGTCCAGACAACATCCCAGCCATCGAAACACCAATGATGACAGAGACAGAAGAAGCTGCAAGAGAAAACAGCACTTGGATTGTGAAAGCAAAGACACTTTCAGCTATATGAAGATTTCCTCTGTGTCTCCAGAAGATCTTCCTCATTTGAACAGACACTTGATTCCAGCAGAGCTGATGGAGAAGAGGATCTCCGGCCTGCTGGAAACAGCTCCAGGTTAACTTTACCAAGTTCAGCAGGTAATATAGTCACTGGTCATGCCTCAAGCCTCGAGTGTTGAGTCTAGTTTATTTACAGAGCGCTTTACCACTACACTATAGACCAAAGACTCTTCAGTCAGTAAAAACACCATAAAACATCAAATATATACATCATAAACATAAAACAAAATACAGCCCCCAAAACACCAACAATTCAAAGCCATAGAAAATAAGGAAGTTTTTAAGTGAGATTTACACATCTCAATGAAGGAAACCGATCTGTTATCAGCCAGAAGGGCGTTACACAACCTCAAACCAGAGAGAGAGACACACACACACACACACACACACACCCACCCACCTTCCAGAAAGCAGGTTTATATCTCAGAGAAGATGTCTCCATTCAAAAGTGAAAATATTGTATGTATTCACGGACTCTGTTTTTGAAAATAGATGAGAACAAGAAGAAAGATAAAACACTCACCTCAAACAATATTAGTAGACTTTTCTTTCTTCTCTTCTGAACTGTCGTGTTGAACAGCGGCTCTGAAATTTCTTTCTCTTTCTCTGAAAATAAGGAAGTGAAACTGCTTTTCAAGTGTCAGTAACAGTCAGACGTCAGCAAACACACTAACTCTTGGCTGTTTTTTTTTTTATTCTGAAATCTGTGTTCTCACCAAACTGAACTGTTTGGAAGTAGTTTGTTTCAAGTTTTACTTTTTTTTTTTTTCTTTTTTTACAAAAGGTTAGAGAGAAAAATACTGTACCTTGGTACAACAGTATTACTATCAACAGAGAAACTCGTAATCTAGAACGCAAATGGAGACAAACTCGTTTAGAGGTCTTCAGAATCGCGTGGAAAGACAGCTCGTCCCGTTATAGAAAGACTCTAAAAGCAGCCAGGGCCGAGCATCTCCGCAAACTTATAGAAAATAACCAAAACAATCCAAGGTTCTTGTTTAGTACAGTAGCTAGATTAACAAATAAACAGACATCACCAGAACAAAACATTTCATTAAAGTTTAATAGTGATGACTTTATGAATTTCTTTACTGAGAAAATCGAAAGTATCAGAAATACAATTGTAAATGTACAACCTTTAACAGAGTTTTATGATTCAGCCTCAATTATCGCCCCTCAAGAACAGTTGCAGCGCTTTACAACTATAGGACAGGAAGAGCTAAATAAACTTATCTCTGCGTCTAAACCAACAACATGTTTATTAGATCCAATACCCACTAAACTACTGAAAGAATTGTTACCTGTAGCAGAAGAACCTCTTCTCAATATTATCAACTCGTCTTTATCTCTAGGTCACGTCCCACGACCGTTCAAGCTAGCAGTTATTAAGCCTCTCATTAAGAAACCACAATTAGATCCAAACGTATTAGCAAATTACAGACCCATCTCAAATCTTCCATTTATGTCTAAAATACTAGAAAAAGTGGTGTCGGTCCAATTGTGCTCCTTCTTGCAAAAAAACTCTATCTATGAAAAATTCCAGTCAGGATTCAGGTCTCATCATAGCACAGAAACTGCGCTCGTTAAAATTACAAACGACTTGCTTCTAGCTTCTGACCAAGGCTGTGTCTCAATACTAGTGTTACTTGATCTCAGTGCTGCGTTTGACACTATAGATCATATAATACTCTTAGATCGACTACAATGCTACAAGCATTACGGTGGTTTAAGTCGTACCTATCAGACCGTCACAATTTTGTTTATATAAACGGGGAAAAATCTAAGATCACGATAGTAAACTATGGAGTGCCGCAAGGATCGGTGTTAGGCCCTCTGCTATTTTCAATCTACATGCTGCCACTCGGCAATATTATAAGAAAACATGGAATTAGTTTCCACTGCTATGCCGATGATACTCAGTTATATATCTCATCACGACCAGATGAAATCTCTAAATTATCCAAACTGACAGAGTGTGTTAAAGAAGTAAAACATTGGATGACTAGTAATTTTCTTCTATTAAGTTCAGATATGACTGAAGTATTACTTATCGGGCCAAAAACCTGTACACAGAATCTCTCAGACTACAATCTGCATTTAGAAGGATGTACTGTTACTCCATCCTCGACAGTTAAAGACCTGGGTGTTATATTAGACAGCAACTTGTCCTTTGAAAATCATATTTCATATGTTACAAAAACAGCCTTCTTCCACCTCAGAAACATTGCTAAAATACGGAATATGTTATCTATTTCTGATGCAGAAAAGTTAGTTCATGCTTTCATGACATCTCGACTAGATTACTGTAATGCATTATTAGCTGGTTGTCCTGCTTCATCAATAAACAAGCTACAATTAGTACAAAATGCAGCTGCTAGAGTTCTTACCAGGTCAAGAAAATATGATCATATAACACCAATTTTATCATCTCTACACTGGTTACCTATTAAGTTCCGTATCGATTATAAAGTATTGCTAATGACCTATAAGGCTCTAAATGGTTTAGCTCCTGTGTACTTAACCGATCTTCTATCGCCCTACAATCCTTCACGCTCTCTAAGGTCACAAAACTCTGGACTTCTGGTTGTACCTAGGATATCTAAGTCCACTAAAGGAGGGAGAGCGTTTTCACATTTGGCTCTGAAACTCTGGAATAGCCTTCCTGATAATGTTAGGAGCTCAGACTCGCTCACCCAGTTTAAATCTAGATTAAAGACGCATCTCTTTAGCCAAGCATTCACATAATGCATCTCATACCAGATCAAATGCACATGACTATCTTTGCTTAAAGTTATGAACAGCAGCTACGCTAATTATTCTCCTTTTGCTTTTCTGTTTTACCTCGGGACACCCGCCCTGAGGTGACTAGAGAGGACTTCAGCTTCAGTTTGGATCCAGCCTCTTAAGAAGACCTCAGATGACCAACACCTATGAAGAGACGGCGCCAGCTCCTGCGAGGACTTCAGAAGACGCAATCATCTGGATCAACATTCACATTGCACAATCTCTATATCCTAATTTATTGTTAATGTAATTCATTTTCCAGGAGCTCTTTGCTTCTACCTTCAGTTAAACTGCTAACAGTGATTGTAATTAATTACCTAAATTATTACATTATTTGCTAACTGCATTCTTTAAATTGTAATGTTGACATCCATTTTCTGTAAAGCAGCTTTGAAATGATATGTATCGTGAAAAGCGCTATACAAATAAATTTGAATTGAATTGAATTGAACAGCTGTCAAAAAATAGTATATAGCTCCACTGTGGTTTTTAACAAGATTAAAAAAAAAAAAAAAACTTTTCACAAATATTTTTTAAGCATTGTTTGAACCATATTTGTCACTGTTTTAATTTTAATATATAAAAAATATCTGGTAAAATAGTTGGATTTCAATGCACTTCTGTGATTGTAGACAATGCATGACTTTTATTTTGGAGTGACGACATGACGTCATAAGACTGCGCAGCGCTCCTGCATCTGCTGTGATTCTGCTGAATAAAGGTTTGTTTTAAGAATTTAAGCTGTTTTAATCGACAGAAACCGTTTTGTAGTTTTAATAATTTTACCAGCAATGTTAAAATAGTTTATTTACTATTTAGTAACATTGTGATTCTTTATCTAACTGTAATGAAGGATATTTGTGTGAGTAAAGCTCATATCCACTGATGAGAAACAGTGAACCTGCGTCTCATTTCTCTCTCTCTATATATATATCATAAATCAGTTTATCATGAACACGAGTTCAGTCTCTGGCGAGTAGTGATGGAGAAACTGAACTTTTCAACTCCGAGTCAATTGGATCAAACACTTTGAGAAATTATTCAGTGAATCACGACTCGTGCTGCTCAAACAGTGAACATGAACGAGAACAACAAACATTAACAAACTAATCATGTTTTCATCAAAGAGTAATCATCTAAATATAATCTATATTTCATTAAATACCATATGAGGATCATAAATGCCTGAAATATGAAGTTTATTAATTTGTAGTGTTTTTTTTTAGTCCAACAGGTCATTGAAGACTTTTAACTCTGTTAATTATTCTGTACTTACAGATGGAGTTTAATAAAGAGGAGACTGAAGAAATAAAGATTGAAGAAACATTCAGTGTGAAACATGAAGATACTGAGTAACAAACAGGTTGGTTTTATTCTCACAGCTGAACTCAGTCATTTGATCATTATTAAAGGTCCCATTGAACATGTTTTTAAAAGATGTAATATAAGTCTAAAGTGTCTCCTGAATGTGTCTGTGAAGTTTCAGCTCAAAATACCCCATAGTTTTTTTTTTTTTTTTTATAAATTTTTTAACTGTCTATTTTGGGGCATCATTAACAATGCACTGATTTACACTCGACCCCTGCCAATCGCGTCTTCCCTGCCACACGAGCTCTGGATTATATTACAGCGCATTTACAAAGTTCACACAGCTAATATAACCCTCAAATGGATCTTTACAAGATGTTCGTCATGCACGCTGTATGCATGCTTCGAATTATGTGAGTAAATGATTTATTTTGGATGTTAACGGTTGTTTCTCTATGAGTTTGAGGCTGTGCTCCGTGGCTAACGGCTAATGCTACACTGTTGGAGAGATTTATAAAGAATGAAGTTGTGTTTATGAATTATACAGACTGCAAGTGTTTAAAAATGAAATAGCGACGGCTCTTGTCTCCGTGAATACAGTAAGACACGATGGTAACTTTAACCACATTTAACAGTACATTAGCAACATGTTAACAAACATTTATAAAGACAGTTTACAAATATCACTAAAATATCATGATATCATGTCAGTTATTATTGCTCCATCTGCCCTTTTTTACTATTGTCCTCGCTTGCTTACCTAGTCTGTTGACTCTGCTGTGCACATCCAGACGTTCTGCCCTTTCTAATGGATTGAATATGAGCTGGCAGTGGCAAATGCAAATATTGGGGGCGGAGCCCCCGACTGTTACGTAACAGTCGGTGTTATGTTGAGATTCGCCTGTTCTTCGGAGGATTTTAAACAAATGAGATTTATATAAGAAGGAGGAAACAATGGAGTTTGAGACTCACTGTATGTCTTTTCCATGTACTGAACTCTTGTTATTTAACTATGCCAAGATAAATTCAATTTTTGAATCAAGGGCACCTTTAAAATGTTCAGCTCTACATAGAGAATATACTGAAGTATAATCTTACAGATAATATTAAAGAATCCATTCATTCCAGTATAATATCATTCAGGTATAAATTCCTTGATCATGAAATGGTTTAAATAACGTTTGCAGATGCTGAATGAATTTCCAGTTTCAAATGATTAATAAACAGCAGCACAAACTCTGTGAAATCAGCAGCTCTTCCGGCGCACTCAGTGTCTGGATTCACTCAGTCGTTTCATTCAAGTGGACTTACTGTAGAGCAAGAGTTAGAGTTTGATTTAGGGCTGGTTACTTGTAATTAAAAGGTTAGTTCACCCAAAAATTCTGTAATTTATTACTTACCCTCATGCCGTTCCACACCCATAAGACAACTTTAAAGTTCAGTGTTTCCATTAAATATGACCCCAAACCACAAAACCAGTCGCACGGGTATATTTGTATAATAGCCAACAATACATTGTATGATGTATGTATGTCAAAATTATGCAATATTAAGTAAAGATCATGTTCTATTAAGATATTTTGTCCATTATTTTAGTCCGTTATATTGAAACAAACCAGTCTAGACTTTGAGGATGTGACTTTCTACTGAAGCTGAAACGTCAAGATATGACGTGATATATTTTTTAAAAACATACAAATAACAAATAATAATCACTCCAAAATTTAAAAATATACAATCTACTCCACTTTACTGCAAACTTCACTTGATCTTGTGTTTCTGGTGTCCCACATTCACATGTGTATGAAAGGAAGTCAGTGGAAGGAGAAGTCTGCTGTGAATGGCCCTTAATAATTACACAGTTTTTAGGAAAATAAATTAAATATCAACCTAAAAGTTGATGTCAAAATATGGCTGTTAATATCACATTAGATCATTTTTTTTATTGATCAAATATATTACTCACAATATTTCAGAGCAATGTTTTCTTTATTTTCTTAATATTATTTATGAATTAAGAATTATTTAACCCTCTGGAGTCTGAGGCTGATTTGGGGCCTGGAGAAGTTTTGACATGCCCTGACATTTGTGCTTTTTTCAGTTGTTCATAAACATATTAATGACACAAGTGTCATTCCACTGTATTCAGCACAAACTAGGCTACCATAATATGTGAGGAACATGTATGTACATGTTTGTGTTTTTGAAGGAATAACGTTTATGCGTGGTTATTGAAAAAACAAAAAACTTAAGTCACTGATATAAGGCCAATAAAAGTATATTAAATCTGTGTTCACAAAACTTCTGGCTATTGGAGGTTGTAGACTAGAGTTTTTGCTTCAAAATTATGTAAAAATTATGCTGACTACTCTTTCATTTATAACAATATATTGATTTAGTTTTTGTAAGACACTTTTTGCCAAGAAACACAGTATGCGTGGAGGCGTGAATCTCCATGAATAATGGGTGATTCTCACCTGAGAAGACAAAAGAATTGCATAGTAATGACCTGAAATGACTTGCATATTAATGAGGCCTTTCAGTCAGGTAGGCTGTGAAAAAAAAACTTCTGTGATGTCTCAAGCTCATCATGGTATATGAAACATACAGAAAAATATTATTACAATATAAAATAATGGTTTTATATTATACTTTAAAATATAATGTATTTCTGTGATGCAAAGAGTCTGAATATAGGCTTTTAGTTTAAAAACATGCACATTTGGACAAATATTGGATTCTCATATGTTTATGACAATTTTCTATACAGAGGAGTTATTTTTATTTAATATTCATTGTTATCTCTATGAGCGCTGGTGTTTGCAATTCATACTGCAGCCGGAGGGCGCTCTCTGTGCATTTTTAGTCCACAAATTTACCTAAGAAGAAGAGGCTATTCCATGAATGGTGTTTACAATTCATACTGCAGCCGGAGGGCGCTAAAGAAACAAAAACTCTAAAATTCATCAATAGAAGAAAACAAACAGGAACTAACTGCATGTCTTCTAAAGATCGCTAACCATGGCTTTTACACCCAGATAAACACTTTTCAAGACAATAAATACACGATTGAGACGATGAATGCATGTGTTGCCTCTGTATTTGCCTCAGAATAGCGCTGGCTCCGTGGGTGTGGCCGCATTAGTGGGTAATGAGCTGAATCACAGACTTCTGACATGGCTCTCTTTTCATACAGATTACATAAACACAGAAGGTTTGTTTTCGATTTGACTTACACGATTTAAAACCTGACATTTCAACGTTTCTTTAGACATAAGTGTAATTCTTTTGTCAGTAGTATTCACTAAGTTACAGTTCATTTTCTGAGAACTATCAGATTGGACTTCGTTCAGAGGGAGACGAGAGATCACGCATCATGTTAGTTTTCTTTATTTTACAAAAGGCAAAACATTTTGTTTTTACTCTGAGTGTATACAAATAAAAGGAGATATTCTATAGTTTCAATTGATGTATTACTTATGTCTCTATGACAAAAAATGACAGAATATTTTAAGTCTGTTTTGCTGCAATGTGAAAAAAACCCTGCAAAACGCGCCGGTGCATTTTCAGACCTCAGAGTGTTAAGGGAAGGTGGCAGAGCAGCTATTTGGGAAATTCTGTAGCCAGAAGATGTCCATTCAGTGCTGATTGTCTTAATTCAGTAAATCTTGATGTAAAAACATTTGAAATTGGAGTCAGATTAAACGAGCAAGTAAAGTAAAATTGAGACTAATTTCTAAAATTAAGTGATCTTCACAGGAGCGCTGAAAAGACGCACACACATTATACCTTCACAAGACCACTGGATTCGGTCACTGGAACGACAGCTGGTCCTTTACGATCGGAAGATTAATGTTAAAGTTTCAGGGACATATGCAACTAATTTATGCAAATGCATCAAAATGATTGTAATGTTTTGTAGCAGTTGTCTGTCATAACAGGTCTCAATTTTATCACCTTTAACTTCATATTTCTCTCTTTATTTTGATTTACTGAAAGTGAAATTACTTTTTTCTCTTTCATTTCAGACCTGATGGAAGTGAAGGAGGAGAGTGAAGAACTGAATGAAGTGGAGGAGGAACATCATGACAAACCTGGAGAAAAACCTTTGAGTCGCTCAAAGACTAAAAAGACATTTTTAAAGAAAAGAAGAGCCAAGAAATCTACAACCTGCACTCAGTGTGGAAAGAGTTTGTCAACCAAACAACATCTTGAGATTCACATGAGAGTTCATACTGGAGAGAAGCCGTTCACATGTGATCAGTGTGGGAAGAGTTTCAAACAAAAAGGACATCTTAAGAGTCATATGAAAGTTCACACTGGAGAGAAGCCACACACATGTGATCAATGTGACTAAACGTTTCTCTGGGCATCAGCCCTGAAGAGACACCTGAGAGTTCATACAAATGAGAAGCCACATTCATGTTCTGTGTGTGGAAAGAGTTTTTCACTGCTGTCATATTTACAAGAACATGAGAAAATTCATACTGGTGTGAGAGAGTACATGTGCTTTGAGTGTGAGAAGACTTTTACTACAGCAAACCAATTAAAACAGCACCAGAGAATTCACACTGGAGAAAAACCTTACAAGTGTTCACACTGTGAAAAGAGATTCAGTGTGTCATCACATCTGAAAACACATGAGCGGATCCACACTGGAGAAAAACCTTACAAGTGTTCATACTGTGACAACAGATTCAGTCAGTCATTACATCTAAAAAGACATGAGAGGATCCACACTGGAGAGAAACCTTACAAGTGTTCACATTGTGACAACAGATTCAGTCAATTAGCTCATCTGAAAACACATGAGAGGATCCACACTGGAGAAAAACCTTACAAGTGTTCACACTGTGACAAGATATTCAGTGATTCATCACATCTGAAAACACATGAGAGGATCCACACTGGAGAAAAACCTTATAAGTGTTCACAGTGTAACAAGAGATTCAGTCAGTCAGAACATCTAAAAACACATGAGAGGATCCACACTGGAGAAAAACCTCACAAGTGTTCACAGTGTGACAAGAGATTCAGTGATTCATCACATCTGAAAACACATGAGAGGATCCACACTGGAGAAAAACCTCACAAGTGTTCACACTGTGACAAGAGATTCAATCAGTCATCAACTCTGAAATCACATGAGAGGATCCACACTGGAGAAAAACCTTACAAGTGTTCACACTGTGACAAGAGATTCAATCAGTCATCAACTCTGAAATCACATGAGAGGATCCACACTGGAGAAAAACCTTAGAAGTGTTCACACTGTGACAAGAGATTCAGACGGTCAGAACATCTGAAAACACATGAGAAGATCCACAGCAGAGAGAAGCCGCACACGTGTGATCAGTGTGGAAAGAGTTTCTCTTTTAAAAGTCACCTTAAGATACTCATGAAGATCCATGCATTGGAGAAACCACATCACCACAGTCTGAAATGAAGTAGTTCATTTATATGAGCTGAACAAAAATCTCTTCTGTGTAAGTTAGCCACAGCCAAATCTCTCCTCTCCAGCTATAGTTGAAGTAAAATACAGTTAAAGTATTTAATCCAGTTCCATCCAGTTGAGGATCGTATTCATCACGCCGATATGGACGGTTTGTTGAGGAACTGTGCCACTGGCTGTCGTGTCGATGAGGCCTTCACAATGGATGATAGTCGACTCGATCTCTGGATGATACTTCAGGGCTGCATTGTGGTCCTGTTGGGGCGCTGGCCCGGATCCGGTTGACTACGATAAACCTCGGGATAAACAGAAAGACTAATTAGCTTAGATGCCATTCTTCTTCTGATGTAGTTTCGTCAGGGTGCGAAGAAATATAGCGAATGATGATACAATCACTGATGATACTATAGAGAAATGTAGTATCATCAGCGTAACAGTGAAAACTAACACCATGCTTCCTTATGATATCTCCCAAGGGTAACATGTACAGAGTGAAAAGCCACGGTCCTAGTACTGAGCATTGCTGTACTCCATGTTGAACTTGTGATCGATATGACATCTGTAAGACTAATGCTGGACTGTCTGGACCAAGAAAGGGCTACACGTTGAGAAAACAAAGGAAATTAACATTTGAAGTCTCTCTTGCAAAATTAGCATCCCCATTTGAGAAGCAATCACGCAATAATCACGAGTCGATCACACCTCAGCAATGCCTTAATCTACATTTCCTTTCCTCTCCCCCCATCTCTTCTCTCTACATGCGGAAATTACCTGAAATTCACCCAAAATCTATATGGTTTAATGTGAACAGTTATCATACAACTGTATACATGTTTGGTGTCATTTGAAATGTCTCAGTGCGACTGGTACAAAGGTCACATTCCCATAGAAGTAAACCAGATGGTAATAGAGGTTTGAAGATTTTAGAGATATTTGCTCTCTGTAATGGGCGTGTCCACTTCCACAGGGTCTTTCATGCAAATGGCCTTCTGTCCCCAAAAAGGTGTAAACTACTCAGTCTGGGACCTTGATTAATGCAAATTCCAATTGTGAAGTCATGTTTCCATTTGAAAGAAGTTTCTGTCTTGGTCTGAGTATTTAAAGAGATGTTGCAGGAGGCTCAGGGCGCGATCCTGTAATCAGATCAGCCCACATTGCTGAGTGTCCAGGATACTCAGCAATGTGTATTTTTCTAATGTCAGGTATTCATCTTTTACTCTGTTTCTGAGCATTTGATGTTTTGTATTGATCATCTTTATATTGATGATGTAATTGGCATGATACATTTACCTGACCAATAAATTGTTACATTTGGCTTTATTCTGAATTACTCTGAAATTATTGACTTCAGTAGATTACGATGTATCCGTTGTTACCGCAAATCTACGACCAGGGTTAAGTACATACTAGATCTCGGATTGTATGGAGCATGGGGCAGATCTGGTGAGATTTTAGATTTCTAACTAACTGCTTGACTTTAACTAAGTTGTTATGCAATCGCATTCACTATATGGGGCTAGACAAAGGTGTACTGGTCATAACCTCTGGTCATTGCCTCTGCTTTAATTAAGTTGTTATATAGTTATATTATTAACTATATGGGGCCAGATAAACTACTATCGAGGGGCAACATTACCTCATAGTACTGGTCATAACCCCTGATTATTGTCGGAGCTTTAACGAAGTTGTTATATAGGTGATTGTATGGGGCTACATGGGTACCTTTTAACAATAGCAAGCATTGGCAGCATTGTTAAATTGCTTTAGCCATAACCTCTGGTTATTGATCAGACTGGCGAGTTTGTGATCGTGGGCCCGCATAACAGCTGGCGCGAGGACCCTGTGCGACTCTGAGAACCGAATGAACGAGTACAATCAGAGTTAAGAGTTAAATAGAATAATCAAATGCCCAGATAAATTATCATATAAATTGTCAATTAACAATTGGCATTCTAACCTAAATTCGAGGTCATAATAAAATGTAGTCAGATAAACGTTTAATTGGAATTAAACTATTTTGCCACACTAAAAAGACGGAACGCGCAAGAACCTTTCCCCGTCCTGTGGGAAACCGCCGTTGGGCTGATTGGGCGGGCCTTACACATCTCTTTGAGATATTTTGTCACAGTTGTAGATCCGCAGTCTCATTCTGTCGTCTGTGTTTACGTTGTGCTGTCACGTTGTTTCATGTGGGTGTCGCCGCTGATTGTGTGATCAGCGGCAGCTGTTTCCTATCTCTGTCAGCCTATATAACGCCTTGTCTTTCGTTTCATGTTTGTCAGATCGTTGTTTGGAGTCTCCTGTTCGTGTCCTACTGTTTCCTCGTGTGTTCATCCGTTGGATTAAGAGTCTTCGTGTTCATGTTCCCGTTGTTGTTCTTCGTTGGATTCTTCACGTCTTCACTCACTACCACGGACCCCAGCACGATCATCTTGCACTTGGACTATCTGGCACCTACCGTCATCTCTTCAGCCCATCGAAGTCCCTGTGTCGCCATCTCCCTGCTGCTGGTTACCTGTTGCTGTTATTTACTTGGTGTGAAGCTCAATAAATGAGATTTTCTGACTTGCGATTGCATCTATCCTTATTTCACGTAACAGAACGATCTGACCATCATCATGGATGCAGCAAGTACAGCGGCTTTGACGGAGTTTATCAACCTTAGTATTGCTCGTATGGACCAGCAGCAGGAGAGCATTTCTACCACCGGACGCGCCGTACAGGCGTTGGTGACACAGGTGTCTGAGCTCTCCCAACAGATGCAACAACTTCGCACTCCCGCTGCGCCACCCACACCGCCTGTTCCCCCTCCATCACTGGCGCAAGGAGATCAGCCGGAGCCACGCCTTCCCACGCCGCAGACCTATGCCGGTGAGCCTAACTTTTGCAGAGCGTTCCTGAACAAATGTTCATTGTATTTTTCCCTTCAGCCACGCACCTTCGAGAGAGAGGAGTCTAAGGTGGCGTTCATTCTCACGCTGCTCACCGGGCAGGCGGCTCTGTGGGGAACGGCGGTGTGGGAGAACCAGGACCCATGCTGTGCCTCGTTCCAAGCACTCGCTGCCGAGATGAAGCGGGTGTTTGACCGTGCGGTCACGGGGAGAGATGCAGCCCGTCGTCTCACGGGACTTAGACAAGGAAACCGCACGGTGGCAGACTATTCCATAGAGTTTCGGACGCTGGCGGCTGAGTGCAAATGGAACGAGGAGTCGCAGTGGGACGTCTTCCTGCATGGGTTGGCCGACCGTGTCCAACGAGAAATTTACGTCTTGGATTTACCTCAGAGTCTTAATGGTCTGATTGATCTGGCCCTACGGGTGGATACCCGCCTTAATCGATTGGAGAATCTTCCTCGTCCTGACCTTGGACTTCGGGGTGCTGAAGCACGAGGAGTCAACACTGACACGGTCGGCCCCGCCTACGATCTGGAACCCATGCAGGTAGGGAGGGCTCGGCTTTCCCGGGAGGAGAGAGAGAGGCGGAGATCCCAAGGACTTTGTATTTACTCTGGAGGCGTTGGACATTCCTGAATTCATGTCCAGTAAAAGATCGAGCCCGATAGTAAAACTGAGGCTACTATCGGGTGGGGTCTCCGCCGAAAAGTCCTCACCATCCACTCTCCTTCCGGTAAGACTGAGATGGGCCACTCACTCACTGGACTGTCAAGCCTTACTGGACTCCGGAGCGGAGGGAAATTTCATTGATACACAGTTCGCTCAAAGGTTTCACCTACCCATCATCCCTCTCACCCAGCAGATTTCCGTCAACGCACTCAATGGACAAGACCTCCCCAACATTTCCTTCACCACCGACTCCGTTACTCTTACCACCTCCGGTAATCACACAGAATCCATTTCATTTCTCCTCATGGACTCCCCTCTGGCCCCCATTGTACTTGGACATCCCTGGCTCACACAACACAACCCTAGGGTGGATTGGCGGCAGCACTCCGTGTTAGGATGGAGCACTCAGTGTCATGAGTCTTGTCTTGTGTCTGCTTGTTCTTCTGTGTCTGTCTCTGTATTACAGGAAAAGGCAGCAGATCTGTCAAACGTGCCTGCGGAGTATCTGGACCTGAAGGAAGTGTTCAGTAAGTCCCGAGCTGCTTCTCTTCCTCCGCATCGTCCCTATGTCTGTGCCATAGATTTAGTCCCCGGTAAGTCTCCGCCTAAAGGCAAGCTTTACTCTCTGTCCGTTCCCGAGAGGGAGGCCATGGAGAAATACATTTCTGATTCTCTAGCAGCTAAGTTCATTCGCCCTTCCTCTTCTCCAGCGGGGGCGGGGTTCTTTTTTGTTGGAAAGAAGGATGGTTCCTTGCGACCTTGCATTGATTACCGAGGGTTGAATAACATCACGGTGAAGAATACCTATCCTTTACCGTTGATGTCTTCAGCTTTCGAGAGGTTGCAGGGAGCATCCATTTTCACGAAATTGGATTTAAGGAACGCTTATCATTTGGTCCGCATCAGGGAGGGGGATGAATGGAAGACCACCTTTAACACCCCTAGGGGGCACTTTGAATACTTGGTTATGCCCTTTGGGCTTTCCAACTCCCCGGCGGTCTTCCAGGCACTCGTCAATGATGTGTTGAGAGACATGGTAGACCAGTTCATATATGTCTACCTGGACGACATATTGATTTTCTCCTCGTCTCTCCAGGAACATGTTCAACACGTCAGGCAAGTGCTTCAGCGGGTGCTAGAGAATGGGCTTTTTGTCAAGGCGGAGAAATGTGATTTTCATGCACAGTCTGTTTCCTTCCTAGGGTACATCGTCTTGTCTGAGGGAATTCGCATGGATCCTGACAAGGTTAAGGCTGTGGTGGATTGGCCAAACCCAGATTCCCGTAAGGCCCTACAGAGGTTTCTGGGCTTCGCCAATTTTTACCGGCGGTTTATTCGCAACTTCAGCCAACTAGCCGCGCCTCTGACCGCCTTGACCTCCCCCAGAACGGCGTTCAGGTGGTCCGATGCAGCTGAGGCTGCATTCGCCAAACTTAAAAGTCGCTTTGTTTCGGCTCCCATCCTCATAGCCCCTGATCCTTCACGTCAATTCGTGGTGGAGGTCGATGCGTCAGAGGTGGGGGTAGGTGCAGTTCTGTCCCAGCGTTCTCCCTCAGACGATAAGATCCATCCCTGCGCGTTTTTTTCTCATCGTTTATCTCCGGCCAAACGCAATTATGACATTGGTAACAGAGAGTTGCTGGCAGTCAAGTTAGCGTTGGAAGAATGGCGTCATTGGTTGGAGGATTCGGGGTACCTTTCATCGTTTGGACCGATCATAAGAACTTAGAGTATATCAGAACGGCTAAAAGACTAAACTCCAGGCAGGCTCGGTGGGCACTTTTTTTCGGACGTTTTGATTTTTCTCTCTCGTACCGCCCGGGTTCTAAAAACATCAAGCCCGATTCTCTTTCTCGTATTTTTGATCCTTCCGAACGCCCGTCTACTCCCAAGTGTATTCTTCCTGAGACATTAGTGGTCCCCACTCTGACATGGGAGGTCGAATCGAAGGTCAAGTCGGCCATAGAAGGGGTAACGCCTCCGCCCGGATGCCCACCGAATCGTTTATTTGTGCCAGAGAGGTTAACACTCTGGGGTCGGCGGTCACGCCGGCGTGATCACCGTGTTTTTTTTCTTATCAGTGTGAAAGAGACTCAAAATACTCCGTCAATGTTGCACATACAATTAAGAGTTATACACCATTTTAATATGTGGAATATCTTCTTTTATTTGTGTACACCCAGAGTAAAAAGAAAATGCTGTGCTTTTTGTAAAATAAAGAAAATAAACATGATGCGTGATCTCTCGTCTCCCTCTGAATGAAGTCCAATCTGATAGTTCTCAGAAAATGAACTGTAACTTAGTGAATACTAATCACAAAAAATTCATACTTATGTCTAACAAAACGTTGAAATGCCAGGTTTTAAATCGTGTAAGTAAAATCGAAAACAAACATTCTGTGTTTATGTAATCTATATGAAAAGAGAGCCATGTCAGAAGTCCGTGATTCAGCTCATTACCCACTAATGCGGCCACGCCCACGGAGCCAGCGCTATTCAGAGGCAAATTCAGAGGCAACGCATGCATACATCGTCTCAATCGTGTATTTATTATCTTGAAAAGTGTTTATTTGGGTGTAAAAGCCATGGTTAGCGACCTCTGGAAGACATGCAGTTAGTTCCTGTTTTCTTTTCTTCTATTGATGAATTTTAGATGAGTTTTTGTTTCTTTAGCGCCCTCCGGCTGCAGTATGAATTGTAAACACCATTCATGGAATAGCCTCTTCTTCTTCAGATGAATTTGTGGACTAAAATTGCACAGAGAGCGTCCTCCGGCTGCAGTATGAATTATACATAGAGATAACATTGAATATTAAATAAATTTAACTCCTCTGTATAGAAAATTGACATAAATATATGAGAATCCAATATTTTTCCAAATGTGCATGCCTTTAAACTAAAAGCCTATATTCAGACTCTTTGCATCACAGAAATACATTATATTTTAAAGTATAATATAAAACCATTATTTTATATTGTAATAATATTTTTCTGTATGTTTCATATACCATGATGAGCTTGAGACATCACAGAAGTTTTTTTTCACAGCCTACCTGACTGAAATGCCTCATTAATATGCAAGTCTTTTCAGGTCATTACTATGCGATTCTTTTGTCTTCTCAGGTGAGAATCACCCATTATTCATGGTGATTCACACCTCCACGCATACTGTTTCTTGGCAAAAAGTGTCTTACAAAAACTAAATCAATATATTGTTATAAATGAAAGAGTAGTCAGCATAATTTTTACATGATTTTGAAGCAAAAACTCTACTCTACAACCTCCAATACCCTAAAGTATTGTAAACACAGATTTAATATACTTTTTTTGGCCTTATTTCAGTGACTTAAGTTTTTAGTTTTTTCAATAACCACGCATAAACGTTATTCCTTCAAAAACACAAACATGTACATACATGTTCCTCACATATTATTGTAGCCTAGTTTGTGCTGAATACAGTGGAATGACACTTTTGTCATTAATATGTTTATGAACAACTGAAAAAAGCACAAATGTCAGGGCATGTCAAAACTTCTCCAGGGCCCCAAAAATCCTCAGACCCCTGAGGGTTAAGGGGCTCGCACACCGGACGCGAGGCTCAGCGCCGCACCATGTCTTAACATTGTTTTCTGGGCGCCGCGGACAGGCGCCGAATGTCGCCGCCGGTGTGTGTACACTCATAGAAAATAACGTGTTCGAATTTTAAAAACGTGTCGTGGCGCTGCGCGGCGCTGAGCTTCGCGTCCGGTGTGCAAGCCCCTTTAGACTGGGCTGAAGGTTTACCTTCCAACAATACAATGACCCCAAGCACACAGCTAAAATAACGAATGAGTGGCTTCACAACAACTCCGTGACTGTTCTTGAATGGCCCAGCCAGAGCCCTGACTTAAACCCAATTGAGCATCTCTGGAGAGACCTAAAAATGGCTGTCCACCAACGTTTACCATCCAACCTGACAGAACTGGAGAGGATCTGCAAGGAGGAATGGCAGAGGATCCCCAAATCCAGGTGTGAAAAACTTGTTGCATCTTTCCCAAAAAGACTCATGGCTGTATTAGATCAAAAGGGTGCTTCTACTAAATACTTTAAACGATACCAGATGAGGAATACGGGTGTTATTTTTAGGGGTTCAAGCACTACGTGCTGAAACCCTATTGTAATTGTCCTGATTATTATTATTATTAGGGGTTCAAGCACTACGTGCTGAAACCCTATTGTAATTGTCCTGATTATTGTAATTGTCCTGATTATTATTATTAGGGGTTCAAGCGCGAAGTGCTGAAACCCTATTGTAATTGTCCTGATTATTATTATTATTATTAGGGGTTCAAGCACGTAGTCCTGAAACCCTATTGTAATTGTCCTGGGGCCGTATTCACAAAACATCTTAAGGCTAAAAGTAGCTCCTAACTTGCCGATTTAGGAGAAACGCTTAAAAATAATGGGCGTGTCAGTCCTAATTTTAGGACTCCTAAATTTTTGTTCTAAGAGTATTTCACAAAGCATTTTAGCACTGAAACTAGCTCCTAAATCTATGAGGCGAAAGGAGTAGTCAAGAGGACTCCTAAGTCACTAAGACCAAATCACAAACAATCCTAATAGCTGTTACTGTCAGTCTGCCTCAGCAATCCGCCTAAATGCGATAAATATTTTGATTTATAGATTTGAATCTACGATAAAGGCAAAATAAAAAACAACAACATATCTTAAATAAATACATAATGTCTGATTACATGTGGAAATTATTTTCTCTAGTTCACACTTAAAAATGATCGAATAGAGTAAATAATAATAATAATAATAATAATAATAATAATTGTCCGAGGGCTCTGAGCTTGGAATTTAGCCCAAAAAGAATTTAGCTGATTAGATAGACAGTTTGAATGTGCTCCTCGCAAACTTTGGTAATAAAACATCATTTGTCACCTGAATTCTTCAATCTCTCGAGACGCAAACATGTACATATAGCCTACATAGTTTCATCAGTGACAACCAGTGACGTAACTTTGTTTTAAAAATTGGGTGGGACAGGAATGTGTATGTGGGGGGTGTATTGTATTATTATTACAATAATAATAATAATAATAATAATAATAATAATATGATATTAAAATTTAATATGATAGTTTCTTCCTTACATCTGCTATAATACAATAGGTCATTATTGACATTATGCCGTTAGCCCCGAGGGCCCAGAGTGAGTAAATTAGTTAATAAATATGTGGATCCATTCTTAAAAATAAGATTATCCTAATGGACTAGTGGCAGCATTATCGTTTAGCATGCAAGAGGTTCTGGGTTCTAAACCAACCATGTATTATTAAAAAAAAAAAAAAAAAAAATCATTAAAACCATAGAAGCGCTCATCTGTGAGAAATGAATCGCAGTGTGCACGAGCGCCAAGAGAACACTGTTGCACCTCTGATAACAGCGACAATGAGCACTTAACATGATTTCAAAAACAACACATCCCACTGGCAGATCGCCTATTATTTAACAAAAATTGATAATCAACTAGAGGTGTTTCTTTTGTATTAGATCAGTGCCGCGAGAGGTTTCAAAAAGTGGTCGGGACAATATCGACCCTTTCAAAAATGTCCGTAAACATGTCCGCCCATCCCACCCTCAAATTATGCCTATGGTGACAATTACATTTTAAAACCTTTATTTGAATATAGCAACATTTTTATTTTAAAATCTTTATTTGAATATGACATTTTTATTTTAAAATCAATATTTGAATATGGCTACATGATACATTTCAACAATATTTCTATGAATGAATCACTGACAGAGACTCCTCCTCCATCAGCCAATCACTGTGGGCATAGTTAGTAAGCTTGTTGACATCATCCATAGCAACGAGGTCAACCCCGCCCTTACTCTTAGCTTAAGAGTTTTCTATATTCCTTAGTAAAAGTTTGTCTCAGCAGCTTTGTGAATAGGTTTTAAGAGAAAACTCTTAACTTAGAACTTTTACTGTCTCTTCACAAACAATCCTAAAATGGCTGTTGCTGGCAATCCACATCAGAACGCAAACATTTTAGAAAGATTTAACGATAACGAGCTTTTAAAAAGATATTGCCTTAATCGCGGAGGTATTATGACTGTTGTCGAGCTGGTCAGGGACGCAGTCACTTCACCGACAAATTGAAATAACCCCATAACACCGGAGATCAAAGTTTTAACAACTCTGCGCTACCTGGCCACAGGGAAAATGCAGCTATGCAGCGCAGGACGAAACTGCACATATCTCAGCCATCCGTCAGCAGAATATTGCATCAGACAATAAATGCCCTCTGTAGACCCCACATCATCCGACAGTTTATAAGGTTTCCACTTGATGTTCACCAACTACACAGAAACAAAGCCCACTTCATGGCCATAGCTGGACTTCCCGGTGTAGTTGGTGTTATAGATGGGACACATGTCCGAATTATTGCATCCATCAGAAGATGAACATGCTTATGTAAATAGAAAAAAAATCCACAGCATTAACACTCAGATAGTTTTTGATGCTAGCTACACTATTTTAGACATTGTTGCAAAGTGGCCAGGCGCAACACATGATTCGCGGATCCTACAGGAGAGTGGCCTGAGGCTGCTGTTTGAGAGGCATCATGTGCCAGCTGGATGTCACTTGTTGGGGGACAGTGGCTATCCCTGCAGGACGTGGCTCCTCACGCCTTACATCCACCCACAACCTTGACCTCAGTTAAATTACAACAGGTAAGCTCACAAAATACTTGCTTCTTCTGAAATTAGCTATAGTTATATTGGTCACCAGGTGTTGGGCACATTACTTTAAAAAGAGAATTAGCTATAGGTCCTAGTTACTTCTCACAAATAGTAACTGAGTAACATCATTATAAAAGTAATAATTACCAGGGAAAGTAACTATTACGTAACTTCAGATATCATATATGGCAATTAACTTGGAATGCCCCCAAAATTAAATATGTCTAAAAATAAATTAATAATAGGCTAATAATTAGATGAATTTAATTCAAATAGCTAATTTTTTAAATTCATCTATTTGATTATGAAAAGAAAACAGCATGAGTAAGATAGAATACTGTAATGAAGAGTCTTGAGAGTGCGGATCCATTTGCAGCTTTATTTAAAAGGCAGATGTAAACAGGTAAGGGCAAGGTAAGGGGTCGTGTCACAGGCAGGGATCGAGGCAGGCGGCAAGATAGTTCAGAGTCGGTAAACAGGCAGGGTTCGGGGTAGGCAGCGAGGGTTCAGCAAAGATAAACAATCCAAGTCGTAGCAAGAAATCAGTCCACAAGATAAACGCTCAGAAATGACCACTAAAAGCAAATCAAGACTTCGCGTAGCTGTGTGTGTGTGTGTGTGTGCATCTTAAATAGTGTGGTGTGATATGGTGCAGGTGTGATGTAATCAGTCCAGGAATGCGGGCCTATGGGAAATGGAGTCCAGATGGGTGTGAATCAGTATTCCGGGGAGGGCTCCCTCCGGTGGCCCGGAGGATGCACCGGAGGAGCTGTATTCGTGACAAATACATCATAAGATGCGCAAAATATTTAGGGAGATCAGACATGATTTTGACCAATTCATTAAGTTGTAATAAGCCTTTTTTTTTTTAAAGTGAATTTCGTTTTGTAAAAATTGCAATTTTAATAAATGTTTTATCAACCAATTGCCTGGATTTAATAAATAAGAAGCAAATATAGTCTTATGGCTTAAAAAAAAAGAAGTTTTTTTTATTATTATTACTTGTTATGTCTTGACGTTTATATAGCCTGAAGTCCTGCTGTTAATTTTAGGTTTTGTTGTGGAGTACATAAGTGGATAGGTAAAATAATATTGGGCAGTTTTGTTCTTAATTTATGTTTACAAACATTATAAACAAAGCTATGTAGGCTAGGCTACTTTTACATTACTTTATTTACCGATAACTTTATTATCATAATTTCTGAATGTAATAATAAAATGCGACATAGGCTACAGGCCTATGTGACTTTTTTTCCCTCAGGAATAGCGTCAGTATTTTTAACCATGCAGCACATAAAAATATTTTGAAAAAAATACTTTAATTTATAAACCAGTTTTTCCTTTCATTTACATAGGTTTACATTTGGACAGAATCTTGTTATAAAAGATAATTGTAGGCCTATTGTTACGGGTGCTGTGCCCGAGAGATGAGCCGTAGGCGGATATCCACAAATAAGACACTGTTAATAATATAAGGTACAGCAAAACACAACACTCACTAGAGATATCAGTAAAACAACAGAGAATGGACAGGGAGTGAAGGGAGTGAGTCCATTATAAAGGCAGTGATGATTACAAAGTCCAGGTGTGGATGATCGTGATGATGGGGAGAAGACGAGGGAAGTGAAGTGCGTTCAGTCACCTCGTATTTACCGGAATCTTGAAATGACAACACGTGACGTTATATTCGGAGCTGTTCACGTCCTTTTGGTCCTTGAACTGGGAATTATGCGTTTCCATGGCAGCACTGTCAATGCCTAAATGAATCTACAGAGTCCGGGAGTGGTATATCTGGGAGCTTTCAGAAAACTCCCAGCTTACAAACTGATTACGAGCTCTACGAGGACATGACGCTTTTACAAGCTAGAATTGTAACTACAGGAATTACGAGGCCACGTAACGACCTTGAGTGCAGGTGTAAGAACAGGAGGATATGGGAAATGGAGTCCGGGAGACAAGGGATCTCTTTGTTTTTTAATAAAATGCTGTACATTTTAATAATAATAATATTATTATTATTATTTTCAAGTAGGCTACATATAAAATAAATAAATAAATAAAAATAAGCTTATTAACCGTTATTTTTCTGATCAAACCGGTTTCAGAACATTTATATTATTTATATTGCGACGGTTTTTACTGCACAGTGTTGTGGCATATTTACCAAACAGTAAGTGACGTCAGCAGCATCTGACATGTGGAGCGTTCCAAGATGGCGGACACATCTACATGCCTGGAGCGCATATATATATATATGTGGCTAGACTAAAGATAATTATTAGACTGGTTGGAAGAATAGAAAGATGAGATCTAGTCATCATTGTGTTTATCCTAGGAATCTGTTTTTCTCTTTTGTAGTCGTTCCTGAAAATCCTGCTGAAAAGAAGGATGCCAGAAGGAAACCAAAACAGCAATGGTCTCCAACTGAAATCGCAGCAGAAATGAGACGCTTTAAAAACCACATTACACAGGGAAAACTTGCCACTAAAATTGAATGCCAGCAGTGCAAGAATGCTGAGCATCCTGCTTTGGCTATTCGCTCTTTACAAAATATCAGAGATTTTGTTAGGAATAGGGGTTTGATAGAGAAGAGAAAGAGACAGGCACAAAACATTTAGTGTTTTGATGGCGTTGTAAATGTTTTTTTTTTTTTGGTTTTATATGTATGAGCAAGGTTATACATTAAGTGATACGATATAATATGCTCTGTTCATTATTTAGTTCATCAAAGGTAAATGGTAAAGTGATATACCTCGTATGCATTTTGGTTATATTTGTATTTTTAAAAGCACACATTAAAGTTTGCTGCTTGTTCCCATACTTGGTGTACTGTTTTATGTTCTCACATGAAATGGCCTAGTGGTTAGAGAGTTAGACTTCATAACCAGGTCGCTGGTTCGATTTTCAGTGCCAGCAGGAAATGACTGAAGTGTCCTTTGAGCAAGGCACCTTACCCCTGTTTGCTCTGCAGTGATAGCTGCACACTGCATACTACTTGTAAGTAGCTTTGGGTTAAAGCGTCTGCCAAAGGAATACATGTAAATGCAAATGACGACGAACATTCATATTACAGAATATATGTTATTACAAAGCTATATAAGGTAAAATGTACAGACAGCTGGTTGTTATTACAAAATACATTGTTTCATCCTGGAGAGGTTAATTTTGCGATTACAACTAGCTGGATTTACCATTTTTCTGCTTAGTACAGTTACAGCCACAATAGTAACTACAGGAACACAAACTATGATTTAAAAATTATTTTTGCCCGTTTAAAATCAAATTAAATTATTTTGATTTATTCTTATTTTAATATATGTCATTAAATTGCACCAGTCGCAGTGACTCGCAGTACCTGGACCAGTTTCAGCAGACCTGAGAATGTTGCCTTCACTTTGTTAAACCATTTGTCCTCATAGAACCCTTTTGTCCTTATAATACACAATGTTTTCACGTTTGTGTTTGTGTTAAACCGTTTGTCCTCATAGATCACTTTTGTCCTTATAATAGGGATGGGCATTTTTCCAAAATATTGTATTCGAATATTTGGGCTCGTAAAAAACGAATATTCGTTTATTTAAATTAGGTTAAACGAGAAAGACGTTATTGTTTTATATTCATCAATATTTTGTAACCATTTCTGAACAAGCTTACGATTAGGCAATATACACATCAAGCTTACATTATATCTTAAGGTTTTCTTTTAGTTCAAAGCATTAAACAATATGTGTAAACAGAAAATATTAAGAACAAAAGCATTTAATATCAAGCAGCGCGAGCGGGAAAAATACTAATAAAGCAGACAGCGCCAGTTATTGTACAAAACGTACATAATACACTCGAGTCAGTATATGGTTATCGTGTTTATATTGTTTCACATGTTCATGTTGAGAAAAACAATAATATCCACATGCGCTGCAAAAGCCCACAACACTTACAAAAAGACAAACGCGCTGCAAACTCCACAACACTTACAAATAGTGAAACGCGCTGCAAATAGCACAGACCACAACGGAAATGTTTCAAGGGGACCCAAATAAGTGGGACCTGCTTATTGTTTAATTGTGTACTCGCAAGAGGTGTTGTCAATGACCTGAAAGGTGAGTTTTTTTGTTTATTTAAACATCCTGATTGTATAATTGCCTAGTCTCTTTTTATATTATTAGCCTAAATAATCTGACACAGTTTAACTGTGAAACATTATTATGTTGAACTGTAAAAACTGTAGGGAACACGCAAGTAAAACTACCAGTATGTTTTTCCAACATGAGTAATAAAATGCCATTTTTCTTGTTTGTTTTATCAGTTAACATATAAATAACCTTAATGGCGATTAACCTTGACTGGAGGATACTACAGTAGGCATATAAAAATAGCCTATTTCTCCATCCCATTAACTTTTTCTTATGAGTCTTGAGCTATATTTCCTTTGCAGTATGTAACTTTTGTGCATAAACTCAAAACATGTTTGGGTACCTAAGGGCTTCTCTTACATCTGCTGGGAGAAGGTCTAACATGCATTTGCTTAGTTATATGTCAATACCTTTTACCACTAAGCAGTCACTTTGTTCCTTTCCTAGGTTATGTATTGTCCATATTGTGGACTCGAATTGGCTGCACCTATTGGATGCTTTTGTGGTTCCTGTGGTAGCAACATTCAATTTTTGGCACCTTTTCTACAGAATGGTAAGCTCTGCTGTAAATGTCAACAAAAAGACACCATGATAAACCCACACAGTTGATTGCGATTATTTTGGCTGTTTAACCCTCCTATAATGCCATGGGTCAATATGACTCATTTCCACTTTTAAGTTCACTTTCTGAAATATTTTTTTTTTCTCCTTGAAATTCTTTAACATTATTTAGGGTCTTTAACTTGTATGCAAGTTATGGACACAATGTGTTATGAAAAGTCTTTGTGTGCAACAATTTTGTTTAGAGTCATTCTAATCCTAACACTTTCAAATTCATAGGTACTTAAACATACCCTAAATAAAAACATTTCCTTGATGTACATTGTTGTTATGTCTTGTCCTTGCTGCACTGTGAAGGTGAAAGGGAGCTTTCCCACATTTCTTCTCAGTGCTGCAACAGTCTTTGCCACACACACAATCACATATTAATTTATTAAGATGTTGAACCAGGTTATAGTATGACATGCAGAACTAGTGTGACATACAGAACTAAACACAAATACATTGCATGGTTTGTTTTTGTTTTTTGTTTTTTTTCAATGTCAAAATAAACCTCCAAATATGACCTAACTGTTAAAAGTGGTAAGCTTAATTGCCAGTCCAATGCCAATTGTTTGTGCCTTTTACTACCTGGATTTGTCCACAAATTGAGCAGGTTAAATACAAAGGCGCTATATAAATAAAACTTATTTTTCATACACTTTGAAGTGTATCAATCAGTTGGCCTCTTTATTTCTTTGTTACTGCTGCTGATACATTTTTGATGTTTAAGATTATATTTGTGGATTTCTGCATTCCTAATAACACTGTTCTCTTTTCCCTTCAGGCCCAGGAACTGTGTCAGATGAACTCACAGAGGCAGGCCTAATCCAGAAATATTTCTCAGAGGGCCACACATATGACGTGATCCTTGACTTTCTTGGAACAAAACATAACATTTTCCTGAGTCTGAGCACCTTAAAGAGAAGGCTAAGGAATGCAGGCCTAACAAGAAGAACAGACTATACTCCCAGTGGCACTGTGGATGCAGCTATTACACATGAACTGACAGGCTCCGGTCAGCTTTTAGGCTACAGAGCTCTGTGGCAGACATTGCGTCAGAAGTATTTCATGACAGTTAAAAGGGACGATGTAATGCATGCAATTCGCAGACTGGATCCATCAGGAGTTCAACTTCGCCATAGACACAGATTTGTCCGAAGAGGGTACTTTACAGCAGGACCAAACCAAGTATGGCATGCTGATGGGTATGATAAGCTCAAACCGTTTGGTGTTGCCATCAGTGGCTGCATTGATGGGTTTTCTAGGAAAGTGATGTGGCTCAGAAGTGGCAGCTCTAATAACGACCCAGTGATAATTGCTCACTGTTACCTGCAGTGTGTATCAGACTTCGGACTTCCAGCACGCCTTCGCACAGACTGTGGGACAGAAAATGGCACTATGGTAGCCATTCATTGTGCATTAAGAGCACATCATACAGATGACTTTGCAGGAGCACACAGTCACATGTATGGCACATCAACTGCAAATCAACGTATCGAAAGTTGGTGGTCCTTTTTCAGAAAGCAAAGGTATAGGCCTTTTAAGATATATTTAAAAAATTTAATTAAATTTACTATTTAGTCACTTTTATGTCACATGACAGAGGATTTCAGTTGTTAACCTGTATTATGAGAGTAACACTAGATTAAAATGTAATGCAAATCTTTTTTCATGATGCTATACTTTTCTTTGCATTGATAAATATATATATATATATATATATATATATATATATATATATATATATATATATATAAAATGTAAATAGGAATAGAGTTTAAATAATACCTTTTTGTTTGAAACATTTATTTTAGAAATAATTTCCGTATAACATTTATTAAGCACTGAAGTAAAACATGTATTCTGTCATTCCATCATTAGGACTCAGTTCTGGATTGAGCTCTTCAGTGATCTGAGAGAGAGGCACCTTTTCAATGGCAGCCATGAGCATAAGTGCCTTCTACGGTATGTCTTCTTGAGCACCTTGCAGAAAGACCTTGATGAGTACAGAGAACTTTGGAATAACCACACCACCCGCCCTGTTCGTCAGTCTTGTTGTCATTCTGGTAAACCAGAAGCCATGTATCACCTGCCTCACAGGTTCGTATTTAATCCATGCAATATGTGACCATGTTCTGTAAATATCAGATTTCATTTTTACTTAATGATTAAACTTAATTATCAAAGAAAATGTGATTGATTGCCTATAGCTGACATAGAAGTGTATAGTGGAATGTCCTTCACTTGACGATTATCCTATTATTTTAAATCAGAAAACTAGACAATTTAAAAAAATTCAGATACTCTTAGACCAAAAAAAAAAAAAAAAAAAACACCAATGTACAATCCACAAAGTTAAAAGGTGGATTTTTCTGATTTGCAAAGTGTACAACAGTGTCTTAGTAGAAGCAAATGTAATGACCATATTTGAAAAGATCTTGTCAACATTGAGGGTCAAACATTGTCATGTTTGTCACCAAATTTAAAAAAATTGAAGTGTTGGGTTATCATTTTTCACCTTAGCATTTGTAGGTTTTATTAATGTTTGTAATAAGTTGACTCAGTGTTTTGATTTCTGACTGGCCTTAGGTTTGATGCAAGGGACTGTGGATTCCCAGTGTCACAGGAAGTTATTCAAGCGTTTGAGGACACTCTGCCACTGCAGCGCAGTCTCTGTGGTGATGGTAATCTCCAAGTTCATTTTGAGGACTTACAAAGACAGAATGGGCTTTATCCACCAGTCAACTGGATAACAGCTGTTGAGAATTACATAACACTCAAAAATATGTCAGGACTTTAAAAGTCCAAAGAACAACTTTATTTGTTCACTGCATAAATCATCAATGTTTTACTGTACATCAATGATTGAAACAGTATATAAAATCTAAAGTTGTGTGCAAAGAACATGTCATGGATTTCTGTGAAAAAATATAAAATACTGATCCTTGATCAAAAATGTCTCTCAAAATAAAAGCCTATTTTTCCTTAAAACTCACCAGTATATCAGTACAATCAAAAATATTAACCTGAGTGTTCCTTTTTTTTTTAACTGAGTGGCTTGAAATGTTCAACTATAACATAAGTGTAGCTTAAAACATTACTTATACAAACATGCCTGCATCTTAAAATAGGAAAGAACAAATTGGCACATGTTGCAACATTTCAATAAAACTCGTACCTAAACCACAGTATATCAGAGAAAGATGTTTAGCTTCAAGGAAGACCAAACCCAGGGGAATTTTGCATGCCGTAAGCCATGGCTTCTTGAAACTCTTCATAACTGGGTAAGATTGGAATTTTGATTGTATTTGTACATACATTTGCCATGGGAAAGCGTGAGCTCTTTTGAAAAACTAGCTTTGGCTGAGGCTGTATTGCTGCAGGAGGAACTTCTTTCAGTCCAGTCCCAAACAGAAGCACGTCTTCCAAGGAAGGACTAGCCTCTTTTTCTAGGGGGAGCAAAAGAAGAATGTTAGACATGTTTTTTTTATTTTTTGGTACTTTATACATTTGCTGTAGTGATAATTCTGCACATTTCTTATTCTAACATATATAATACCTTCCAGGTAGAGCAGATAATCTCGCCAGTAGCTCAGCACCCTGGCCTCCTCCTGACGGTTGGTGCTACCAGGCTGACTGAACTGCACGTGGAAGATGTAGCATCAGCTGTCAGCTTAGTCTCAGTGTAGCACATGATCGAGAAGAAGAGTGAAGGATGTTGTTCCAAGGCATTGACAAAATCAAGTGTTGCTAATCCCTCTTTGAACCTACAAAAAGTGCCATGTCAAAAAGTGACTACTACAATGGGGTTATGTGAACAACTACTGAAAGATATAGGGCCAGTTTCACCGTCAGAGCTTAGATTAAGCCAGGATTAGGCCTTAGTTTAATTAGGACATTTAGGCAGTTTTTATAAACACCCTAGACAAAAACATCACTGGTGCACATCTTGAGACAAAACAATGGCACTGACATATTTTAAGATATGCCAGTACAAGTTACTTTCAGGTTAAAACAGCTCAAATATGCATTTTAGTCTGGGACTAGTTTAAGCCTTGTCTGTTAAACCGGGGACACAGATTTTCCATTTTAACAGCAAGAAATTAGGTGACACTACTTCAGCCACAATATTTAGCCTTTGAAAAATGTGTTGAAAGTATTAAAGTACTCAAGTTAAAATATAAAATAATTTAACATTGTTTTAAAAGTCCACAGAGTAAGAATAATATTATACCTCTGGATGGAAACATGGTTTCGATAGATGAAATACCATTGAATGTAATCATCGATCACTTTTTTCTTTTCCTCCAGAGTCCTCATGAATCTGTAGCAGCCAGCTGTCTGTAGCATGCTTGAGGACTTTGCTGTGAGCTCCTGGAGTTCACTCAGTGATGCGGCATTCTCGATCTAGAGGAAAATAAAAACAATAAATGTTTTTATTATTATCATTATCATTATTAATATTATTGTAACAGTTAACAGTCCATGTTACTTTTAAAGAAATTAGTATGGCTGTTTTAATTAATTGTTTAATGGCTGTTACTTAAAACAGATACTAATGTCAGGTTCAAAAGAACGAAATTGTGTAACTAATTTCTATATTGTACATATTTAGGCATACGTTACATAATTATCATTCCAGTACCTGTGTACACAGAAAGGTTTTTTTGGGTGTAGCACATCATTATCAAAGGATCTGATAAGAATATTAGATTAAACATGCCTAATTATATTTCATTGACCTTGGTTGGTAATGGCCACCAAAAAATCTGATTCTGTTGTTGAATAAATGTACATTTTGAGAGATTTTAAATTAAACTCAAACTGAAATTTTAACCCTTTTGATACCAGATATTAATATATCAGGCTAAAAATGAACAATAATAACATTTAAGACAACATGTCAAACAGTTTGTCAAACATATGGTTTGTACAGCAATTAAGATATCATTAATGTGGGTAGTTTTGTGTCAATTGATAAAAGTAAATTTCTTGAAGTTGTTTGTAATCCCAGTTTAACAAATTACCTCAACGAGGGCCTTTCTGACCTCTTCGTCATGAATGTCCTCAACTGGGGCTTCAATTGTCTTTACTTTACCAATTAAGTAAAGAAAAAAGTTCGGCGAAAGACATCGAGGCCCTGGACCGCCATGAACAATGGACACAGCAATCATCCGTCCAATATTGAAGTATTCATTTTCTTCTGCAGCTAAAAATGACAATATTTAAAAGTTAGGACACTATGATTTACAACATTGTAAAAACGTCATAAAAGTATTACCTTTGCTATCAAAGGAGAGATATTTGGCATTGTCTTTGCCTTCAAATATCCTCCTTGTTTTGATGGTGTCCATCAAAAGAGTCAGAAATTCTCGAGTTGGCCCCCCGCTGTCCAAGGCCTCTTCAGTCATACCGGCATCGTCTGTGAATTTCACCATCAAGCTGTAGGTGGGATCAAATGAGGATCGCCTGAAACCTCTTAAGGCACCATCCCAGACATTCACCCGGTTAATGTTAAATCTGCAACAGGATGTTTTTTTAAGACTTTGTGCCAGATTTGACACTATGTCTGCAACTGTCAGCCCATCATGTCCATCACTGGAAAAAACCAAAACAAAAAATGAGTAAGCCATTCCGCACTTATCAAAAATAATAAACACAATTTGGACATCACAACTTTAGGAATAAATAAAAAAAAAAATCATAAAATCACATTCTTCTGGATAACAGGAGAAACAGCTTGGCAGATTTGTGTAAATTAGAACAAGTGCTCATAGTACCTGTCTTTCTCTGACAGTTTCTCTACTTCCTCAAGATCTGAGGAACTGCTGTCAATGGTGATGGGTGCATAGATATGGGTATATGCACTATGGAAGGGAGAACAATAACAGTTGATCCAGAAAGAGATGTTTTGTTGTTTTATCTGTAGTCCAGATCTTTTTAATAGTTTTATCTAATAGGTCTAATAGTTTTATTTCAAATCCAGTGAAATATTATGTAAAATTATGCCTTGTGACTTACCTGTAGAAGTCACATGACTTAGGTTCACCCACTGAGGTAGTTGTATGTTTGGGTCTTGTTGCACTCTTGGCCTGTAACACAGACAAAACCACACAGCACAATAAGAACTTAGAATAATAATCACAGAATTAACCAGAAAAATGAACAAATTCTGGTGAATTTACATTACAGAATATGACATACTTGCTCATTAGATGACTGGGATGTTGATGCCACAGATGTTGTGGCTGACCTATAACAAATTAGTAGATCAGTAGATTAGTAGATTATCATTGTGTTGTAAATAACATAAAATGCTTTCTTTATAGCAATTTTAAAAATAAACATACATTCATATAGCTGGCACAGGGACCAAAAAAAAGTGTCAGCAGAAATTTCACTTACCACTGTCTATGCTCTGGTGTACTTCTTTCGGGACTTGACCAAAGCTGTGAGGTGTAAACATTATAATCTAAACTCATTCACAGCCTTAACACTGTATATTCTTTGCTATTTTTAATGATTGCATTATAGCTGTACTGTAAGCACCGACATGCTGAACACCTAAATTCCTCAGATGTACCTACCACTGTGTCAGAAAGAGGTGACATATTGGGTTGCGCTCTAACAACAACATCATCATCCTCATCTTCTGAAATGGAGTCATCTTCATGACCTCACAAAAAATTGTGTTAAATCTCTATTTCAAATTACATGTTCAGTACTTAAAGTACTTGTAACAGAAACTATTTTGTTTTTAGTTTAAATCCACATAAAATATATATAAAGCATAATATTTTAATACTTAACCTTTGACAACAAATCCTCAAGAGTACTGATGTACAGAGTAATCCTTTGATATGCCTTTCCAATGGCCTCTTTGTATTGTCCAATGGTAAAAGGTGTGTCAGTCCCAGGGATATTTTTATCTGAGAGCCATCTGGATAAAGCAAGACATATTCTCCATCTTCCATGTCTTGGTTGAAATCTTTTTGTTTTTTCACAGCAGCTTGTAAAAGTTGCTCAGATGACCACTGGGGATCAACATGTAGAGGTAGGTTTTTTCCTCTCATGGGCTTGAAGCCATTCTTGGTCTTGCTCATGATCCCAATAGAAATCTAGACCATCAGAAAGAAAAGGCAGAATACAAATGATAATACTGTTCTGTCTGACAACTTCATTAACTTAATAAAAGATTAGCTTACCTTTACTGTTTTATTTGATTTCTTTTTACTTTTTGAGAATGATTTCCTTTCAGTTTCTTTTAGTTCTCTGTATTTCATGAACTGGAGAACAGCTGAAGCTGACTTCGCTGGAATGGCACATGCATCAGTCACTGAAAAACACACACACAATCAAAAACAGAGAAAAGGACTGACGAGACTGAAAAGTAATTTGATGGATGGAGCTCAGTAAGAGAATATTACCTCTGGGTACTGTCGGACATGACACATGGTCATCATCACCTGCAGTTCTAGAGGTGTTCTCTATAACAAAGCTTACATCTCGCCCACATGAACTGCAAAATCTGGGCAAAGTCGGCCACTGGATGCCACAGAAAGGACAATACATTGATCTGAAAAAGATAATATGACTGAAATTAGCACATTGCATTCCGATGTCCTTTCATTACTAAAAGGATTTCAATAAATTGTAATATTTTAATTATACCATCAATCTGCAATTTAATCTGACCTGGTTTAACCTTTCTTTTTTTTTCGTGAACCTTGAACATTATGGCCCAGTTTTACAGACAGGGCTTAGCCTATTAAACATTAAATAAGTTCAATAAGGACATTTAAGTGGCTTTTATAAACGTTCACTAGGAAAAAAAAACAAAAAAAAACATTACATGGCGTATTGAAACAAAACAATGGCAGTGACATTTTAACCCCTTCAGACCCTACGTCCATTGGAATGGACATCACATGAATTTTGGTTTAAACCAATAAGATTTTATGTTTTTATAATATAAGTACTGCCTGGTCACCAATTAGTCCCTGATCTACCAATCACAATGAAAGAATGACCCAGAACTTAATCTGATTGTGCTTCAGGCATCACCAAAGACAGGCATGACTAACCAACTAGACAGGAGGAGCTCCTTTTTTATCTTTTATATGAAGATCTATGTTCATGGCATCATCAACTTACATCTATTATAATCTTAATAATATCAAGTGATAATATTCAAAGTTAATTTGAAAATCTTTCAGAGCTGAAGAACACAGGATTTTTTTGAAGTTTGATGTCCATCACAATGGACATTGGGTCTTAATCAAAAAAAAAATTCTTTTTTTTTTCTGATTTTGCAAAAATTTTGTCTTCTATGTTGTGATCATAAGCTGTCATTCAGCTTTTCATTAGTTTTAGTGAAAAACAGAAATAGCAAATGTGAAATAAGTGCATACACTTCAACACACACACACACACACAGAATCACACACACACACACGCATGTGCGCGCGCGCACACACACTGATGCCCTGATGTTATATGCACGCAATCATATGTATCAAAAACAGCAAGTACACACAACACACACCACAAACACACACAGACACATACACACATATTCCCATTCACCCACTGCAAACAACAAAAGTAATAAAACAAGTTTTTTGAGAATTCATCTTATCATTTTACATTTTCTCTACATTCGTATTGCATTGCTCTTTGTTACAGTATGTGTTCTTTTCAAAATATTCAATGCTATGGTTCACATATTGTGTTTGAACTCTAGCTCATAAGAACTGTATGGTTAAAATATGACAGATTTTTTGTTGCTTGAGCCCTGATGTCCATTGTAGTGGACATGAAAAAAATCTAATAAAAAAATGAGTTTTCACAATTTTTTTTTTTAGACTCATTTATACATTAAAGAAGAGCAAATATCAAGTGGATACAATTTTTTTTTGCTCAGTGGAACATAATAGGGGTTAAGATATGTCAGTATATGTTGCTTTCAGTTAGAACAGCTCAAACATACATTTTATTCTAGAACTAGCTTAATCCTTGCCTGTGAAACGGGGGTATAAGATGCTTAATTAAGCCAGCTAATATATGCAACAATATAATGTTCAACATTGTGTACCGTGTCAGATTATTTAGGCCAATAATATAAAAAGAGACTAGGCAATTATACGATCAGGATGATTAAATAAACAAAAACTCACCTTTCAGGTCATTGACAACACCACTGCGAGTAGACAATTAAAGCAGAACTCAGTAAGATTTGCGAAGCTGCCCCTACAGTTTCCTTCAGTGAATCACACTGTCGTAAATACTCCAAGCGCAGCTCTGGATTACAACGACTACAACGCTCACCAGCGCAGTAGTTTTGCAAATACAGTACACTCGATGGAGGTGGGTAATTTTCGAAATTGTCTTATAAAGTCATAATATACATTGTTTTTGAATTACCGTAAAGCATTTTGTCACTCTCGCGTGAACGTGAACACGAGGCGAGATTGTTTCGGGTCGGTGCAGCTCAAGTTGCAAGTGCTGTATTCTGGCGTAGACGTGCCAGAGGGGGTTAGTGCTCGCCTCAAACACACCACTACAAGTCAATTAACCATCGTAAGGACTTAGAAAACTATTTATGAAGGTAAAAAAAGTTACTTAGTTCTGCTTTAAACAATAAGCAGGTCCCAGTAGGGTTCGTCACTTATTTGGGTCCCCTTGAAACATTTCCGTTGTGGTCTGTGCTATTTGCAGCGCGTTTCATTATTTGCAGCGCGTTTCATTATTTGCAGCGCGTTTCACTATTTGCAGTGCGTTTGTCTATTTGCAGCGCGTTTCACTATTTGTAAGTGTTGTGGGATTTTGCAGCGCATGTGTTGTCAAACTGATGAAGATGTTTTCTTAATTTGCAACGCGTTGAGCTCTCTCGGCCACCATAGTTTATGATGTCACCAACCCGTTGTAGTCCAAAACCGGTCGTTTTTGTAGTCATTAAACTTTAAAAGACGATATCTCGGTTTGCATTGAACTTTCAGTGCTGTAACTCTGCAGATACTGTTTATGCTCAAGCAGCAACATTACACACTAACTAAAGTTAAAAAAGTGAAATCGCATTGAACCACCCCTTTAATAAATGGTTAACAGGTTTTCACTTTACATTAAGGGTCACTTTTATAGGTTATGAATATTCATAACTCATTAATAAATGGTTAACAGGTTTCCACTTTACATTAATGTTCCCTTTCATAGGTTATTAATATTCATAACTCATTCATAAATGGTTAACAGGTTTCCACTTTACATTAATGTTCCTTTTCATAGGTTATTAATGTTCATAACTCATTCATAAATGGTTAACAGTTTTTCACTTTACATTAAGGGTCACTTTTATAGGTTATGAATATTCATAACTCATTAATAAATGGTTAACAGGTTTCCACTTTACATTAAGGGTCACTTTTATAGGTTATGAATATTCATAACTCATTAATAAATGGTTAACAGGTTTCCACTTTACATTAATGTTCCTTTTCATAGGTTATTAATATTCATAACTCATTAATAAATGGTTAACAGGTTTTCACTTTACATTAATGTTCCTTTTCATAGGTTATGAATATTCATAACTCATTAATAAATGGTTAACAGGTTTCCACTTTATATTAATGTTCCCTTTCATAGGTTATTAATGTTTATAACTCATTAATAAATGGTTAACAGGTTTTCACTTTACATTAATGTTCCTTTTCATAGGTTATGAATATTCATAACTCATTAATAAATGGTTAACAGGTTTTCACTTTACATTAATGTTCCTTTTCATAGGTTATGAATATTCATAACTCATTCATAAATGGTTAACAGGTTTCCACTTTACATTAATGTTCCCTTTCATAGGTTATTAATGTTTATAACTCATTAATAAATGGTTAACAGGTTTCCACTTTACATTAATGTTCCTTTTCATAGGTTATTCATATTCATAACTCATTCATAAATGGTTAACAGGTTTCCACTTTACATTAATGTTCCTTTTCATAGGTTATTAATGTTCATAACTCATTCATAAATGGTTAACAGTTTTTCACTTTACATTAAGGGTCACTTTTATAGGTTATGAATATTCATAACTCATTAATAAATGGTTAACAGGTTTCCACTTTACATTAAGGGTCACTTTTATAGGTTATGAATATTCATAACTCATTAATAAATGGTTAACAGGTTTCCACTTTACATTAATGTTCCTTTTCATAGGTTATTAATATTCATAACTCATTAATAAATGGTTAACAGGTTTCCACTTTACATTAATGTTCCTTTTCATAGGTTATTAATGTTCATAACTCATTCATAAATGGTTAACAGTTTTTCACTTTACATTAAGGGTCACTTTTATAGGTTATGAATATTCATAACTCATTAATAAATGGTTAACAGGTTTCCACTTTACATTAATGTTCCCTTTCATAGGTTATTAATGTTCATAACTCATTAATAAATGGTTAACAGGTTTTCACTTTACATTAATGTTCCTTTTCATAGGTTATTAATGTTCATAACTCATTCATAAATGGTTAACAGTTTTTCACTTTACATTAAGGGTCACTTTTATAGGTTATGAATATTCATAACTCATTAATAAATGGTTAACAGGTTTCCACTTTACATTAAGGGTCACTTTTATAGGTTATGAATATTCATAACTCATTAATAAATGGTTAACAGGTTTCCACTTTACATTAATGTTCCTTTTCATAGGTTATTAATATTCATAACTCATTAATAAATGGTTAACAGGTTTTCACTTTACATTAATGTTCCTTTTCATAGGTTATGAATATTCATAACTCATTAATAAATGGTTAACAGGTTTCCACTTTACATTAATGTTCCCTTTCATAGGTTATTAATGTTTATAACTCATTAATAAATGGTTAACAGGTTTTCACTTTACATTAATGTTCCTTTTCATAGGTTATGAATATTCATAACTCATTAATAAATGGTTAACAGGTTTTCACTTTACATTAATGTTCCTTTTCATAGGTTATGAATATTCATAACTCATTCATAAATGGTTAACAGGTTTCCACTTTACATTAATGTTCCCTTTCATAGGTTATTAATGTTTATAACTCATTAATAAATGGTTCACAGGTTTCCACTTTACATTAAGGGTCACTTTCATAGGTTATTAATATTCATAACTCATTAATAAATGGTTAACAGGTTTCCACTTTACATTAAGGGTCACTTTTATAGGTTATGAATATTCATAACTCATTAATAAATGGTTAACAGGTTTCCACTTTACATTAATGTTCCTTTTCATAGGTTATTAATATTCATAACTCATTAATAAATGGTTAACAGGTTTCCACTTTACATTAATGTTCCTTTTCATAGGTTATTAATATTCATAACTCATTAATAAATGGTTAACAGGTTTCCACTTTACATTAATGTTCCTTTTCATAGGTTATTGATATTCATAACTCATTAATAAATGGTTAACAGGTTTCCACTTTACATTAATGTTCCTTTTCATAGGTTATTGATATTCATAACTCATTAATAAATGGTTAACAGGTTTCCACTTTACATTAATGTTCCTTTTCATAGGTTATTAATGTTCATAACTCATTAATAAATGGTTAACAGGTTTCCACTTTACATTAATGTTCCTTTTCATAGGTTATTAATATTCATAACTCATTAATAAATGGTTAACAGGTTTTCACTTTACATTAAGGGTCACTTTTATAGGTTATGAATATTCATAACTCATTAATAAATGGTTAACAGGTTTCCACTTTACATTAAGGGTCACTTTTATAGGTTATGAATATTCATAACTCATTAATAAATGGTTAACAGGTTTCCACTTTACATTAATGTTCCTTTTCATAGGTTATTAATATTCATAACTCATTAATAAATGGTTAACAGGTTTTCACTTTACATTAATGTTCCTTTTCATAGGTTATGAATATTCATAACTCATTAATAAATGGTTAACAGGTTTCCACTTTACATTAATGTTCCCTTTCATAGGTTATTAATGTTTATAACTCATTAATAAATGGTTAACAGGTTTTCACTTTACATTAATGTTCCTTTTCATAGGTTATGAATATTCATAACTCATTAATAAATGGTTAACAGGTTTTCACTTTACATTAATGTTCCTTTTCATAGGTTATGAATATTCATAACTCATTAATAAATGGTTAACAGGTTTCCACTTTACATTAATGTTCCCTTTCATAGGTTATTAATGTTTATAACTCATTAATAAATGGTTAACAGGTTTTCACTTTACATTAATGTTCCTTTTCATAGGTTATGAATATTCATAACTCATTAATAAATGGTTAACAGGTTTTCACTTTACATTAATGTTCCTTTTCATAGGTTATGAATATTCATAACTCATTAATAAATGGTTAACAGGTTTCCACTTTACATTAATGTTCCTTTTCATAGGTTATTAATATTCATAACTCATTAATAAATGGTTAACAGGTTTCCACTTTACATTAATGTTCCTTTTCATAGGTTATGAATATTCATAACTCATTCATAAATGGTTAACAGGTTTTCACTTTACATTAATGTTCCTTTTCATAGGTTATGAATATTCATAACTCATTCATAAATGGTTAACAGGTTTCCACTTTACATTAATGTTCCCTTTCATAGGTTATTAATGTTATAACTCATTAATAAATGGTTCACAGGTTTCCACTTTACATTAATGTTCCTTTTCATAGGTTATTAATATTCATAACTCATTAATAAATGGTTAACAGGTTTCCACTTTACATTAAGGGTCACTTTCATAGGTTATTAATATTCATAACTCATTAATAAATGGCTAACAGGTTTTCACTTTACATAAATGTTCCTTTTCATAGGTTGTTAATATTCATAACTCATTAATAAATGGTTAACAGGTTTCCACTTTACATTAATGTTCCTTTTCATAGGTTATTAATATTCATAACTCATTAATAAATGGTTAACAGGTTTCCACTTTACATTAATGTTCCTTTTCATAGGTTGTTAATATTCATAACTCATTAATAAATGGTTAACAGGTTTCCACTTTACATTAATATTATTACTGGTCATATTACTGGTCTTGTGGTGAACAATGAATTAAGCATTTATAACATGTGAGTTAAAATGGCTCACTATTTGGCAGGTATTGCATTAAAGTAGCCTTTTTATTCAAGCAGTTATAACTGCATTATTAATGATTTATAATGCATTTGTAAATGACTTATTACTCATTAACAAACACCTTTATAAACCCTTTACAAAGGGAACCTTAATGTAAAGTGTTGTTTGCATTGAGAGGGCGGGTTTATGACTTCTACTGCATCCAGCCACCAGGGGGCGATCAAAGAGCCCGCGGCTTCACTTTTAAGGACGTATGAAACACACCCGGGCCGTTTCTCAAAACCAAGTTTGCAAACTTCGGACTCGCATCCTTGGTAGTTATGACTTGGCAAGTTCGACTCGGAGAACGAGCTCCCGTGGACGGGAGAACACAAGTCCGGTGATTCTGCAAATGGAACAGCAGCGTTCTTGATAACGTCACTCAGCTCGCTCTGGCTTCTCCGGTTATCTCTTTATGTATATTTTAGCCAACAATAAAACGAAATTTGTTATAAAACACCACTCTGCCTCTTTTCGTTTTATTTAAAAAAAAACAAACAAAAACATATTAATAGTCTCAGGCAACCAGTGATTGATTATCTGCAATGTGCATATATTTATAACAAAACAAAATATTAAACAACCCTGCCTCTTTTCGTATATATTTCAAAAATATTAAATGTACTATCTGTGCTTACTCTGATTAACTTCACTGTAATAAAATGAAATAGGCTATAACATAAAACAAAACCATGTCTCTTTGTTTTATGTCAGTTTTAATGATCAATATAAAAGGTAAGAATATACAATAAGAAATAAAGCAAACAATTCAGTCAAGCGTACAAAATCAGCGCTTTAGTAGGATACAAAAGTTAAATAGCCATATATAAAGTTATGAACAAACGTCACGTTGCCCTCAGCCAAAACGGAGCCAGCGGCAAACGTCAGAAGGACAAGCCGAGATAAGGCTGCTCTCGGCTGGGTACATGAGCGCTGAGCGTCCGGTGATCGCCTGGATCTCACAACTCCGACAACGTCAGATCAAATTGTCAGAAAGGCGCAATCTGTATCAATAAAACACAAATTTGAGCTTTAAACCAACACATTCTCGCCTGAAAAACTCTTAAAACTACATATCATGACATAAAAACAGTAATATGTTTAAATTATGCGGGGTTTCTCCTTTACTATTGACGCTTGCTGGTTAGTGCGAGATGCATTCTGGGATACCTGGCTGTCTCAAGTCTGCACAAGTTACCTCTCGATGCATCCTCGATAAAAGGGGCGGATCAAGAACACATCCGGGAATTTGAACTGAACTTGGCTAGATGTGAACTTTGAATTGGAACAGTACTTGGACAGCGACTGATGACGTTTCACAAGTCCACGAGAGCACAAGTACAGACAAGTACGCATATTGAGAAACGGCCTCGGTCTCAACTCTCATATTTAACGGCTCTGACCAATAGTTGTTCTCACTGTCCAATGACAGCGCATGTTACATTCACAAGTGACAGAGGATTGGCTCTTCACACTGAGGTGAAAGCTGATTGGTTGCTCCACATGTGTCCTGACCAATGGCATTTTAAACTCGATTGACAAATGGATAAAGAAAAGCAATTGGCCAATGCAAATTAAAAAAAAAATATTAATGTACTTTTTATTCTGTTAATCTATGTTTTAAAACATGAATCAAATAAACAGTTTTAAGTTTGTGTATTTATTCATACATGTAAATCATTCATACATCACCCAGACTCTGTTCCTATTTTCAAGATGGCGCCAGGTTGTGTGTTGGCTTGCCGTCGCTCCACATTTAGGATGTCCGTTTCATGTTTATTTGTTTTATTTTTATGTTTTATAAATTATTTGGATTGCTCATGGTTGATCTATGATCGCCTTTCGTTGCTAAGTCTTCGATCTACGGCCTTGGATATGTGCAGCCGTGATTCGAACTTGAACTTGAAATTGTTTGCTGAACAGCCATGCATGTTCCAGCCGCCTTTTAAAGTCTGTCAGGTAACTGGATGCGCGTGCTGGAAGAGGAGACGCCGCAGGAGACGAGGCACACGGGCTGGAGTCTTGGTGAAGCTTAAGAAATTGAGGATCCTGAATAGTGGAGCTAGACCAATAGCGGAGTTGCGGCCTTCTTATTTGCTACATGTTCTGCCTGCCACATCACCATCATTGCGTTGGATTACACGGAGAGATATGAGACGCGGAGGCGTGATGCATTCAAATTTGCGCTCCGTGAGACGAGCTGGGGCATTGAAGCTAAGTGCTGTTTCTTCCTCTAATCGGCCTGTTGAGTCGACCACAGTGCTTATGGCTTTGATAAACGCACGCTCAGTTGTCAACAAAACATTCATCCTGAATGACTATTATGTAACGTATGGGCTGGACTTTCTTCTTATCACTGAAACTTGGTTAAACGATGCTGATACGAGTCCTCTTGCTGAGCTTTTACCAAAGGGATGTAGCTATTTAAGTACTTCGAGAAGTAATCGTCGAGGTGGAGGCCTGGCTGTTATTTTTAATAACATGATGAAGTGCAAGTTACTGCCTGTTGAAAGTTCAAAGAGTTTTGAGGTTCAATTAATGAAGATTGACTTGCCCTCGCCAGTGATTTGTGCCTTGATATATAGGCCTCCTGGTTATAATAAGAATTTTCTTGATGAATTTTGTGAGTTTTTATCTGTGGTTGTTCCATCTGCTGACAGGATTTTGATTATGGGTGATTTTAATATTCATGTTTGTTGTCCTGGTAAACCTATGACCAAGGAATTCTTGAATTTAGTTGATTCATTTAACTTATCTCAATGTGTCTCCGGACCAACACACGATCATGGCCACACACTTGACTTGGTCTTTTCTTTGGGGTTAATGATAGAAAATATTTGTGTTGAAGAAATGGCCATTTCGGATCATATGCCTATTAGGTTTAATTTTACTTCTACAACAAATGACTGTCATCAGCCTCCATCATTGTTGTCCAGAGTTATCACTACTTCTACACCTAGTGCGTTCTCAACTGCCTTTACTGAATCAGCCCTTCATATTGAGCCTACCATATTGTCAGTTGTGGGACCTGATGAACTGGTGGACTCTTTCAATCATGTATGCTCTGAAATCTTGGATAATGTTGCGCCTTTTAAAATGAGATGTCAAAAAGTTAAAAAACAACCGTGGTTAAATGATGTAACGCGTAATTTGAGGCGGGTTTGTCGGCTTGCAGAGCGCAAGTGGCTGAAAGATAAATTGCAGATATCTTATGATATTCTTAGAGAATCTCTATCAAACTATCAAAATGCTGTTAGAGCCGCTAGATCAGGGGTCTCAAACTCAAATTGGCGGGGGGCCGTTTCTGTGATTGACACCTCATAGGAGGGCCATATTAACATTCAAGCGCAAGAAAGCGCAACATTTCAGAAAATTTACTTTGCATTATTTCTCATTTACATCAAATTTGCCTACTAAAATATCTTTATACCTATACTATAAATATTCTATTTACCATACTAAATGTAAACAGCAGTGTCTCTCTCATTGTTACAGAGTGTAATATAATTATATAATACTATTACTAATATAATACTACTAGGCCTAATATACTATTAATTGCAATAGTCTGGTGCAACGTCTCACATCCATCAAGGTGCATGGAATAAAAAATATATAGTAATTTAGGAACAAAACCATCAACACTTGTGGTGTGGAGGGGTCAGAAATAAACAAAAAACTGGAGCTATATATATATATATATCAACTTTATTTTGCCAAATAAAAATCTCTCATTGTTACATACATTATTAGTATTTAATATTTAGTGGAAGTATTTTCCCTTACTTTATGTTATCTTAAATAACATTAAAATTTTGCACTGACCAACACTGTACTGAACAATACAATCCCTGAATACATATGTACACTCTTCTGTTTCTTGACAGACACCTGGCAGCGCATTTGTCAGTTTGCGTTTGAGCATCGGTAACGTTTAATGGCTGCATTGGACGCGTTTCGGTGGTTTAAATCGATGCTCGTGACAAAGTCGAGTGCTTTTACTGTAATTTGGGCAAGAGCGCTCACGGGTTGAGAGCGCGGCTCATGGTTGCATAACAACGACAGACGCCACTGGAGCGAAAGCGCTTTGGAAAGAAGGAGAATGCGGCTCGGCCGCTTATGTGACGCGATATGTGAATGCCCCCATAGAACGGTGACTTTTTCTTTGCATATCAGTCAGGTAGCAACTGGAGAAAAATAATAATAATAATTTAGCGGGCCGGATTATGTTTTATTTTTGAGATTCGTCGCGGGCCGGGTAGAGGGGGAGGGCGGGCCGTAAATGGCCCACGGGCCGGCAGTTTGAGACCACTGCGCTAGATCTTCGTATTTTTCGCGAATTATATCTCATAATGCAAATAATCCGAAGGTACTATTTTCAACTATAGATAAAGTATTGAGTCCGTCTATCAATTATTTTCCTTCCCCGTCTAAGGATCTGTGTGATAGTTTTTTAAAATATTTTATGGATAAGGTTGTTATTATTCGGTCGAATATTGTGCCTGTAGGCAATGTTGTAGCCGATATAATTAATCCTTTTCGTTGTTTAAGCAAATTTGCACCTATTACATTAGCCCAGTTGGAAAGATAATAATGCATTTAAAGCCGACTACCTCACATTATGACGTTCTCCTGTCGCGATTGTTTAAAGAGGTTGTAGACACTATTGGTCCTAATATACTATTGATTATCAATAGTAGTTTATATCATGGAATTGTACCTTCAAGGTTTAAGCATGCTATTATTGAGCCGGTTTTAAAAAAAGATAATTTGGATTCGCATGAGTTAAAAAATTTTAGACCTATTTCGAAATTGCCTTTTATGAATAAGATTTTAGAGAAAGTTGTCCATAATCAACTTACAGATTTCTTGATTGTAAATAACATAATGGATATTTTTCAGTCTGGATTTAGGACCAAACATAGCACAGAATCAGCATTATTGAAGGTTACGAATGATATTTTGTTAAGTATTGACTCTGGGAAAAGTGTTGCCTTAATGATGTTAGATTTAAGTGCAGCCTTTGATACTTTAGATCACGCTATTTTAATAGACCGCCTTAGAGATTATGGGCCCTATCTTGCACCCAGCGCAATTGACTTTGTACACCGACGCATGTGTCATTCCTATTTTGCACCCGCGCAAAGCGCGCTTTTCCCTCCACAGAAGCACGTCGCTAAACTAGTGAATGAACTTGCGCTCCCTGGGCGGTTCAGCGCAAAAAAGGAGGTGTGTTCAGGCGCATTGCTATTTTAAGGAGCTGAAAATAGACTGCGCCATAGACCAACTCAAACCTGGTCTAAAGTCAATGGCGCAATATTTTTTTGTTAGAGCGCGTTGGTAGAAACTGCGCCTCTGGGCGCGTCCACAGTGCGCGTTGACTTTGCTTATTACACACAGGGATGCGCATCACACAAACATGCCAAATATTAAAAACAAAAGGATTACAGTGTAAAAGAATATTATTGTGTACATAAATATAAAAATGTAATGATGAATAGTCATTGCGTGTATTAGAATTAGGCTACCTATTTTCAATTCAGCCTATTACTACTTATAATGATGAACGAAATTGGCTAATTAATTGAACAATCGTGCCAATACACACACACACACATATATATTAACTAACTCATCGCGTGTACGCAATGTAAATAGCAATCCGCCATGGCGCGAGCGCATCTCGCTCTTAAAGGGAATGGGAGATGACACTCTGATTGGTTTATTTCACGTTACGCCCAAACCACACCTATGATTAATGAAGCTACTTCAGACCAACCCATTTTAGATTTGCGCCGGGCGCAAGAGCCATTTATCCCGCCGGGAAAATAGCAACAGCGCCGAGACCCGCCCACAAAGTTACTTGCGCTTCGCGCTTTGACACTTGCGTTTCAGATCGTTAAAATAGGGCCCTATGTAGGAATCAATGGTGTAGCCCTTAAGTGGTTTTCCTCTTATTTGCATGACAGGACATGCACTGTTAAAATTGGAAATTATGTCTCTGCATCCGCTGCTATTTCTTGGGGGGTTCCTCAGGGATCAATCCTTGGTCCGACTCTGTTCTCTCTGTATATGTTACCCCTGCGGTCTATTTTTAAGCAGCATAATATTAATTATCACTTGTATGCTGATGATTTACAATTGTACCTTCCCTTGGAGTGTGATGGTTATGCATCTTTTACTAATTTTTATAAGTGCTTGACTGAGGTAAAGGGATGGCTAGCAAATAATTGTTTTACAATTAAATGAGGATAAGACTGAGTTTATTATGTTTGGGAACAAGGAGCTTGGGAATGCTCCGGCTGGAAATAATAGACTACTGTCCAACAATATGCAAAGTTATGTAAAGAACCTTGGAGTATTTTTCGATTCTGACTTACGCTTTGATCGTCAAGTTAACAGCGTTGTGAAATCATCTTTCTTTCAATTAAGAAAATTGTCTAAACTGAAACCAATTCTTTCGTACAAGGATTTGGAGATTGTTGTGCATGCCTTTGTTTTAACCCAGCTGGACTATTGTAATGCTCTTTATCTGGGCATAAGTGAATCACTGGTTACTCGTCTTCAGTGTGTCCAGAATGCTGCAGCGAGATTTTTAACAAATACCAGAAAACAGGGATCACATAACACCTTTATTGATATCCCTTCACTGGCTACCTGTTAGATACAGAATACAATATAAGGTGTTGATGTTTGTTTTTAAAGCACTACATGATCAAGCTCCTGAGTACATAAAAGATATGTTAATTCCTTATCAGTCTCAACGTCACCTTCGCTCCTCTCGGAATATGCTCCTGACCGTCCCACGGTCTCGCTTGAGGCGTAGTGGAGACCGCGCTTTTTCTGTTGTGGCTCCTGCACTTTGGAATGTGTTGCCACTATCCCTAAAAACCTCATCAGGCATGGATATTTTTAAAAAGGAATTGAAGACTTATTTATTTAATCAAGCCTTTGGCGTTTGATTAGGTCTGAGAACTGTGAGTGATTTGTTGTTGATTTTCTGGTGTCTTGTTTTAATGTATATGATGTTTGTATGTATTTTAGTGTTATTGATCAGCCTACCTATGGACAGCACTTTGGTCCATTTTAATGGTTTTGAAAGTGCTTTATAAATAAAGTTGAGTTGAGAGTTGAGAGTAAAAATGTCCATTTCTGTTTGAATGATTAAATTGATAAATTGATTGTTGATGTTATTTTTCAGTGGGTTAGTGGATCTAAATCTTTAAGTGTCTCTCCTGCTCCTCATAACGACACCCCATGACACAATATACATGAAAACTGAATTCAACATTTATTACAATATTTCAACATTCATTTCATCATGTGATTTTGAGTCATTAACACACATTTATTGTGTCGAGATATTTCAGTGTTAATGTAATGAAGAGACTCTATAACATCTGATTCATCATCAGCTCAAAGCATTATGGGTAGAGTCTCTCTGTTCTGATTCATCATCAGCTCAAAGCATTATGGGTAAAGTCTCTGTTCTGATTCATCATCAGCTCAAAGCATTATGGGTAGAGTCTCTCTGTTCTGATTCATCGTCAGCTCAAAGCATTATGGGTAGAGTCTCTGTTCTGATTCATCATCAGCTCAAAGCATTATGGGTAGAGTCTCTGTTCTGATTCATCATCAGCTCAAAGCATTATGGGTAGAGTCTCTCTGTTCTGATTCATCATCAGCTCAAAGCATTATGGGTAAAGTCTCTGTTCTGATTCATCATCAGCTCAAAGCATTATGGGTAGAGTCTCTCTGTTCTGATTCATCGTCGGCTCAAAGCATTATGGGTAGAGTCTCTCTGTTCTGATTCATCATCAGCTCAAAGCATTATGGGTAGAGTCTCTGTTCTGATTCATCATCAGCTCAAAGCATTATGGGTAGAGTCTCTGTTCTGATTCATCGTCGGCTCAAAGCATTATGGGTAGAGTCTCTCTGTTCTGATTCATCATCAGCTCAAAGCATTATGGGTAGAGTCTCTGTTCTGATTCATCATCAGCTCAAAGCATTATGGGTAGAGTCTCTCTGTTCTGATTCATCATCGGCTCAAAGCATTATGGGTAGAGTCTCTGTTCTGATTCATCAGCTCTGTTCTGATTCATCATCAGCTCAAAGCATTATGAGTAGAGTCTCTGTTCTGATTCATCATCGGCTCAAAGCATTATGGGTAGAGTCTGTTCTGATTCATCATCGGCTCAAAACATTATGGGTAGAGTCTCTCTGTTCTGATTCATCATCAGCTCAAAGCATTATGGGTAGAGTCTCTGTTCTGATTCATCATCAGTTCAAAGCATTATGGGTAGAGTCTCTCTGTTCTGATTCATCAACACAGTTTCACTGATGATCCTCTATAAACAGTAAACCCAGGATAGAGCGGTTGAGTGAATGTGGTCTGGACTGTGTGGATGAGGATCATTGTGTCTCCAGAGACGCTGTAGAAGGACAGAGTTCCTGCACTGTGATCCACATACACTCCTACTCTATAGTGATTCTCCTCATTCACTGTTCTCCTGATGATGGGCTTTACAGGGAGATCAGTCTCTATCTTATTGTGATAGAATGAGTATCTGGAGGAAAAGCAGATCAAACTCCAGGACTGATCATTAAATCCAAACACACACTCATAACCCTCTCCCTTCCTGCTGATGCTCTTATATGACACTGATATCCACACACGTCCACTCCACTCAATCTCCCAGTAACAGCGTCGATCACTCACACTCTCTCTACACAACACCTGCCACACATCAAATCTGTCTGGATGATCAGGATACGACTGAAGTGTGTCAGTGTAAGTAATCACTGTGTTCCTCTCAGACAGACGGAGGCGTTCATTCACTGTGTTCAGATCCAGAGTGATCCGATGGGAATCTGATGGAGATAAAACACATCACAATCAGGAATCATCAATCTGTCCATCTTTTAATCTACACTGTAAACATGATTTCTGCTGCTTGTTAAATGAACTTCATTAAAATGAGTTAAAGCACACAATTACTGCACATTCTGTCCTGATTTAATTGAGTAAATCCACTTAAACACATCAAACTGAAGTTCACTTCATCATTTGTGTTGAACCAACTGAAACTGGGCAGTTCCCAGCATGCTTTGCTCTGGTCTGGATCTATTCTAGAATCTGACGAGTTCATGTAGGATTTGTCTCAGATCTGAACTTGATTTAGGATCTTCTCCTCTCTCACAGAATCTCATGTGTAGTTGTGAATCTTAAAGCATCCATCAGTTCAGTGATCGACTCTCAGGTCTGCTGTGAAGAAACGCTCCAGATTAAAATGGAGGATCAAAACAGGTGTGCTTTAATGAAGTTTTGATCAAAGCCTGTCACTGTATTTCATGAGTCTGTCATTGTTCATTTCAGGGGCGCCTGCAGGATTTTATCTCACAGAACTTCAAATGCAAATCATTTTGTGTTTGACAGTGAACACAGAAGACCAGATAAATAGACGAGACGGTACAAATGCTGTAAAGAATATTTTCTGGATGTTCAGGGTCTTCCTCTCAGTCTTTATTTATCTTTTTTTCCATGGTTTCTCAACAGACATTCACAAAAGTTGATTATATTGTAACTGTATAGTGTAGTTCTAGTAGAGACACATTGTAACGCAGAACGAACCCAATCTGGATTATAAACCTGGTTAGTGTCTTCTGATAGTTAGTGAAGCATTAAAGAACCAACAGATTGGAGATTAAAATAATATCAGATTTGTCTAATTTTACATAAACACAAAAATATAGATGAAAAATTAGCTTAAGTAATTAAGAAACTGCCAACTTACTTTTATGATATTCTCTTCTGAGACTAAATTTCTGACTCTAACTCCTCCTAGAGCTTTAACTCTACAAACTCCAAACTCGGCTCAGAACTTCAGACTGTTCTGAAGTTAGTTGCTATATCTTTTCTAACTGATCCGACTCACGGCTTTCCTAAAAATGACTGTTAAAATCTCTGAAAAATCCCATTGACTTTCATTGACGGAATGTTCAAATGAGCCAAGACTTTCAAACTCCAACTGTCAAAATTCAAAATTAAACTATGGAAGCCCATCAGACTATCAATCTATCAAACTAAATCTGTCTGTCTATCTGTAACGGGGCAGCAGACTCGGGGAGATCCATTTGCAGCTTTATTACAAGATCAAGGTCGTACAGGCAGGGGTCAGACAACAGCAACAGCAATGTAGTAGGCAAGACAGAATCAGAGACAATACCAGGCAGTAGATCAGGACGGGCGGCAGACAATACAAGAGTAATAAGAGTCCAGGCAGAATGGTCACAAGGCAGGCGGCAGGCAGAGTACAGAGGTTCAAGGCAGTCCAAGGTCATACACGGAATAAACAAGACACAGGGGAAAACGCTCAGAAATGTATGCATAGCAAAACAAGACTTTGCGAAGCATGATGGGATCAGAGAGTCAATTATAGTCTATGGGATGAGCAGCAGGTGTAAGATTGGGTGGTGTGTAATCAGTCCAGGTACGTGGTGTGGGAAATGTAGTCCATAAAAGATTAGTACTCCGGTGATGGCGCCCTCAGGTGGCGATCGGAGGGAGCCACAGAGACCGTTTCTGTGACAGAGCCCCCCCCCCCCCATGCGAGCGGCTCCTGAAGCGAGGAGGTGGTCGACGCCGGGGTCTTCCACGGGGACGAGGGGCCGGACGCTCCGGGTGGGTCCTGTGGAATTCAGAGATGAGATTGGGGTCCAGTATATCGTCGGTATTGACCCAGGACCATTCCCCCGGGCCGAACCCCTCCCAGTCCACTAAGTACTGCAGTATTCTGCCCCGGCGTCTGGAGTCCAGGAGCTCATGAACCTGATAAACCTCCTTGCCTTCGATGATGACTGGAGGGGGTCTCTGACCACTGGTCTCCTCTAGGATCTCCTCTCCTCTCGGACCACCTGCGGGCTTAAGCAAAGAAACATGGAATGTGGGTGAGATACGGTATTCTGGGGGTAGTGCTAAACGATAAGGATACTGGGGTAATTTGTCTTGTGATTTTGAAAGGACCCACGTACCTGGGACTTAATTTCTTGCAGGGTAAGCGAAGACGGAGATCCCTGGTGGAGAACCATACCCATTGGCCTGGTCTGTAATTAGGTTGTGGACGGCGGTTGCGATCAGCCTGATCCTTTGAAGGTCTTACTGCCCTCTGCAGATGCACATGAGCCTCATCCCAAACCTCTTCGCTACGTTGCAGCCAGTAATCGACGGCAGGTAAGTCTGTGGGTTCTCCGGACCAAGGGAAGAGAGGTGGTTGATATCCCAAGACACATTTGAAAGGGGAGATGCCCGTGGCGGGTTTGTGCAAAGAATTTTGTGCGTACTCAGCCCAGAAGAGGTACCGACTCCAGTCAGCCTGGTTCTGATGGCATTATGATCGTAGATAGCGGATAAGTTCTTGGTTAAGTCTCTCTGCTTGTCCATTGGCCTCAGGATGGTAGTCAGATGTCAAGCTGATATTTACGTTCAGTCTTTGGAAGAAAGCTACCCATAGACGTGATGTGAATTGAGGTCCCCAAACTGATACAATGTCTTCAGGTAAGCCATAAAAGCGGAATACAAAGTTGCAGAGGTGCTCAGCGGTCTCCAAGGCTGTGGGGAGTTTGGGCAATGGGATGAAGCGGCAAGACTTAGAGAAGCGGTCAACAACGGTGAGTATTGTGGTATGTCCTTGTGAATTGGGTAGGTCAGTAATGAAGTCTACAGCAATGTGGGACCATGGACGTTGTGGAATGGGGAGTGGTTGTAATAGACCGGCAGGTGATTGACGGGACGACTTGGTAGTTTGGCAGATGATGCAGTTATGAATGAATGTGATGACATCTGTAGAGAGAGATGGCCACCAGAACCGGTTGGACATGAGGTGGGTGGTCGCTGCGATGCCTGGATGCCCGGCGCTGGGTGCGGTATGCACCTCTTGTATTACCCGTTGACGAAGAGAGGTTGGTACGTAAGTATGGGTAGTTGGGCAGTCGGTTGGTGGAGGCTCGTCCTGCTGTGCTTCAGCGATTTCTGACATGATGTCCCACTGAATGGGTGCGAGTATTATGGAGGAGGGTATGATCGGTTTGTTGGATGGCGGATTGGCACAGGATTCGAACTGCCGAGAAAGAGCATCCGCCTTTGTGTTCTTGGATCCGGGTCGATTCGTGACTGTGAATTGGAACCAAGTGAAGAACAACGCCCATCTGGCCTGGCGGTGGTTGAGTCGTTTGGAGGATTTCAGGTATTCAAGATTGCGGTGATCGGTCAGCACAGTGAATGGATGTTTACTCCCCTCCAACCAATGGTGCCACTGTTCCATTGCTGCCTTCATGGCCAGCAGTTCACGGTCCCCGACATCATAATTTTGTTCAGGAGGGGTAAGTTTGCATGAGTAATAAGCGCATGGATACAACTTAGAAGGATTGCCCTGTCTCTGAGAGAGAATCGCTCCAATTCCTGTACTGGAGGCGTCTACTTCCACAATGAACTCTCGTTCAGGGTCGGGGTGATGCAGAATGGGTGCTGTCATGAACAGACCTTATAGTCTTTGAAATGTTGCTGTAGATGCATGTGACCAGACCAGCTGGGTGCCTGCTTTTTTGAGCATGAAGGTGAGCGGAGCTGCAGTCAGACTGAAGTTGCTAATGAACCTTCGGTAAAAGTTAGCAAACCCCAGGAAACGTTGTAGTTCCTTCACTGTGGATGGACGAGGCCACTTTAACACTGCCTGAACCTTGCTGTCGTCCATAGCAATGCCCTCCGCACTGATGATGTATCCTAAGAATGACATGGAAGTCTGATGGAATTCACATTTCTCGAGTTTGGCATAAAGTTGATGATTAATGAGTCTTTGGAGAACAGTTCGTATGTGCTGAACATGCTCGGGGTAGTTCTCGGAGAAGATCAGAATATCATCGATGTAGACAATCACCCATCTATTTAGCATGTCACGGAAGACGTCATTAATGAATGCTTGGAACACTGAGGGACTATTGACCAGCCCGAAGGGCATGACCCGGTATTCATAGTGCCCGGATGTAGTGGAGAAGGCGGTCTTCCATTCGTCCCCCTCCCGTATGCGGATGAGATTATAGGCGTTGCGAAGGTCGAGCTTGGTGAAGAACCGGGCTGTGCGTAGTTGTTCCAAAGCGGAGGGGACCAAAGGCAGGGGATACCGGAACTTCACTGTGATGTCGTTAAGCCCACAATAATCTATACAGGGTCAGACCTCCGTCCTTTTTTTTAACAAAGAAGAAACCTGTTGATGCTGGTGACGTAGAGGGTTGAATGAAGCCCTTAGCCAGCTCCTCCTCGATGTAGTTCTTCATGGCCTCTGACTCTGGTTGGGATAGTGGGAATATACGCCCCCTGGGGGGTGTAGAGCCAGGGATCAGCTCGATTGCACAGTCGCTGGTGCGATGAGGAGGAAGCTGAGAAGCTTTGGATTGACTGAATGCTTCCACAAGATCATGATAGTCAGCGGGCAGTTTATCGTGAGGAGAGATGATGATGGGTGAGGTTTTGTGGGATTCTGGACATGTAGGAGCCTGGATACAAGTTTGATGACAATACTCCGACCAGTGGGTAATTTGATTGTCTGACCAGGAAATCTGTGGATTGTGTTGTCTGAGCCATGGAGAACCGAGAATGAGGGGGTGCCGTGGAGATTTTATAAGGAAAAATCATATAGATTCCCTATGCAGAGATCCAATCTGTTAAGTGATGTCATCACTGGTGTAGCGAACCCGTCCAGTCCCTAGAGGGCATCCGTCTAGCGCCGCCACTGACAACACAGAATTGCATGGGATTAGTGGAAAGCCGTGGGCTTGTGCAAAATCCAGGTCCATGAAATTGCCTGCAGCACCAGAATCTATCATAGCCTCGGTCTGAATTATTCCCTCTTGATATAACAGCATAGCTGTAATTACGATGTTAGAGGAATTAGAATTGACACTCACCGCAGAAGTGCCTCGACTGGTGGGTCTCGTGGGGCAGGAGGCTCGCATATGGCCCGGCTGGCCGCAATACAGACACAGGTGCTGTTGCATGCGTCTGTCTCTCTCCTCCAGAGTCAGGTGAGTGGTGCCGACTTGCATGGGTTCAGGATCACTGAGAGAAGTGGTGGTGGCAGGAAATGAAAGTGTCTTCCTACTGGGACGCCTCGATCTGTTTAAATTGTCTATGCGGATGGCTAGATTGATAAATCCGTTCAAATTCCTCCCCTCATCACGGCAAGCCAGTTCAGATTGTAGCTCTGCGTTTAACCCTTTGCGGAATAGAAGCTTGAGGGTGTCCTCGACCCAGGATGTTTGTGCAGCTAGGGTGCGGAAGGTGAGTGCATATTCCGCTGCGGTTTGTCTGTCCTGACGAAGTGTCAGAAGAAGCTCACCCGCCTCCTTTCCTCCCTCGGCGTGTTCAAAGACCTCGCGGAAACACTGTAGGAAAGATTCGATCTATCGATCTATCTATCTATCAAACTAAATCTATCTATCTATCTATCTATCTAAATCTATCTATCTATCTATCTATCTATCAAACTAAATCTATCTATCCATCTATCTATCCATCTATCTATCAAACTAAATCTATCATCAACTAAATCTATCTATCTATCTATCAAACTAAATCCATCTATCTACCTATCATCTATCTATCTATCAAACTAAATCTATCTATCTATCCATCCATCCATCCATCCATCCATCTATCAAACTAAATATATCTATCTATCAAACTAAATCTATCTATCTATCTATCTATCTATCAAACTAAATCTATCTATCTATCTATCCACCTATCTATCCATCCATCCATCCATCCATCCATCCATCTATCTATCTCATATCTATCTATCTATCTAATAGCAACCACCCAGAATACCTTAGCAACTGCATAGCAACACCATAGCAACCACCCTGAGTACCCTAGCAACTACAAAACTAAAACTGAAAACTTTTAAAACTGCTTCAAATTTTCTGGACCGGCTTTTTCAAGCCAACTTAAAGATTGTCTCAACAAACCTTTTTTTATCTATTTTACTTTTGCTATTGTTAAATAAATGTTCAGTGATATCTCCCAAAGATTTCTGAATTTTGGCACAATTTGTTCTCTGTATATTGTCTATATGTCTACTAGTAAATAAGTTTCTTCATGCTAGCATGTGTGGAAGTATTTAAACCATGCGTGTTACAACTAACGACTGTGATAGAAATATTTTATGTCAACATGAAATGTACAGAAAATGCAGACTAAGGATGCTGAGGTCAAAGACCAGTCATATGATTAGCTTAGATCATTACAAACCAATCACCAGAACAAATCACAATGAAGAAGACACTGATTTTTACTCAACTGTAAGACTTAAATGTGCATGTATCTTTCTATTCATTGAGACTCACTCTGTTGTTGTGACGAATGACCTCCCGGCTGTAAATAAAACTTCATTTCTACAAAGAGCAACTTGGAAGTCATGTCAAGTATATGCTGCACAGCTGAGGAATAGAAGTACTAAAGATTTTACGCTCAAAAGACCACATCAGAGACAGTGATAGTGTTGGAAGACTATAGAGTCGCTCTCGGGGTGAGGCTGTAATACTCGGAGTTAGTGTTAATGATCCTGTGTCGGACCAGCGTACACCTGAGAAGGACAGTGAGAGTGTATAGATGCTAAAGACCTGTGTGTTCATGTGTGATTGAGGTAGTGATAGTAGCTTCTTGACAGGACGCCATCACCTTACTTCAGGAAGGGAATTACCTCGAAATATTGGAAATGTATTAGAAGTATTAGAGAAGGGAATTACCTTGAGATACTGTAGTATTGTATTGTATTATATTCAGGACAGGAGTTACCCTGAAGGTACTGTAGTATTGTGGTACTGTAGTATTGTATTGTATTATATTCAGGATGGGAATTACCTCGAAATATTGGAAATGTATTAGAAGTATTTGAGAAGGGAATTACCTCGAGATACTGTAGTATTAAATGGTATTATATTCGGGACGGGAATTAACTCGAAGGTACTGTAGTATTGTGGTACTGTAGTATTGTATTGTATTATATTCGGGATGGGAATTAACTCGAAGGTACTGTAGTATTGTATTGTATTATATTCAGGATGGGAATTACCTCGAAATATTGGAAATGTATTAGAAGTATTTGAGAAGGGAATTACCTTGAGATACTGTAGTATTGTATTGTATTATATTCAGGACAGGAGTTACCCTGAAGGTACTGTAGTATTGTGGTACTGTAGTATTGTATTGTATTATATTCAGGATGGGAATTACCTCGAAATATTGGAAATGTATTAGAAGTATTTGAGAAGGGAATTACCTCGAGATACTGTAGTATTAAATGGTATTATATTCGGGACGGGAATTAACTCGAAGGTACTGTAGTATTGTGGTACTGTAGTATTGTATTGTATTATATTCGGGATGGGAATTAACTCGAAGGTACTGTAGTATTGTATTGTATTATATTCAGGATGGGAATTACCTCGAAATATTAGAAATGTATTAGAAGTATTTGAGAAGGGAATTACCTCGAGATACTGTAGTATTGTACTGTATTATATTCGGGACGGGAATTAACTCGAAGGTACTGTAGTATTGTGGTACTGTAGTATTGTATTGTATTATATTCAGGACAGGAGTTACCCCGAAGGTACTGTAGTACTGTATTGTATTATATTCGGGATGGGAATTACCTCAAAGATACTGTAGTACTGTATTGGTACTGATTATTATATATTATATTGACAACTGGAGGTTGTTTGAATTGTCAGTGGCGAAGTTGGATTAGTATTGAAAATTTCCACGACACGCTGCATTAGTTTGTGCCCCGCACGTGATTAACGAACAACAAAGCCTCACTTTCTTTCCAGTCACGTGAATGCTTCACTTTAAGTTCAAAACCCTTTACTAACATTTTAGATACATAACAAATATATATATATATATATATATATATATATATATATATATATATATATACCCTGATAGCACACGTACATCTCGGAGACGTCTATTTGATGTGTGTGTTTTTTTAGAGTGTTTGCTCATCTGCAATACGTCTATAGGACGTTTCCTGTCAGAGGTCAAATAGACGTTTAGAAGATGTCTTTAAGATGTTTGTGATTTAGAATGCATGTAAAACTGACATCTAAAAGACATCTATAAGATCATAAGAACATCTTGCAGACGTACGTGTGCTATCTGGGATATATATATATATATATATATATATATATATATATATATATATATACAGCTATGGAAAAATTGATTTCTGAACTTGGAGTGGTCTCTTAATTTTTTCCATAGCTGTATATACTATCATGTTGCCATTCTGTACACTGAGTTTTAGTAGCCTATATATTGATTTAACATAAATAAATGCGTGTGTATATTCATTGCACCTATCTGTTCTGTTCAATGTTATTTTCATATGGAAGTGCATGGTTATAATTATTCATAAGTATGCAGTGTCATAAGTACATCTCTGTCCTTTATAACAAACCAAACAGTTTGAAAATCTGTAGAAAATTGAGCAAGTTATGGTTATTTAAAAAGTACATGCACCATTAAAACACAATGTTACGAGTGAGCGAGCTGACTGTGACAAGATGGCTGCCAGGTGCGGACGTCAACCTCCATCGGTTTTTGTCAGGTGATGTCACACTCGTGAAAACCGAAGTGCATTATGGGTGTCGCAGTCATTTGTAAAGTATCCAAACAATTTCTGCATCAGTGCAGAGTTGTTTTTTCTTTGGCTTCTTTTCATTGTAAAAACGGTACACTTTTGTCGTGTTGAAAGCAGCAATAATATGGCCCACGATAGAAAATGTCAAAAACTTTACTATGAGATTAGATTTAGTCGGTTTCCTACTTGAAAAAGAGTATGTAGAGGCAATAACAGAGGCGCCAGATCGCATGGGTTGCAGCGGTGAGACACAAAACATCACTTTCGTCAAGATATCTCCATTCATGTATGCTTGCTTTCTACATTCACAAAGGTAAGTTAGAGATTTCCGTTTTCTGAAGTAGCAAACGTTATAGCAACACATTGTTTTGGATTGTATGTGCTATGAAACAATAGTCAATTTAAACTGAATACCTTTACTTGAATATGTCTAAAAAAAATTATTCTTAAAGGAAGTGTATGTAAGACTGTGGCCAAAACTGGTACTGCAATCACTTTCAAATGACTAGAGCGGTGTATCCCCTCTCCCCCTCCCCCTGACTCGAGGTTGCCAGATAGGCTGCAGGATCCAGCAGGAACGTTTGTAGCTGCAGCTGTGGTAACTAGAGCAGAGCTGGCGACCCGGATGCTGAAACACTACTGACTTTGTGATTGGTAGATAGGTGGAGGGTGGCGCTTCAGGCCAAAACACAACATGTCAACATCAATATCAGTTGAGGGCTGCAACAACAACTTTTAAATGACAATATCCTGGCCGGACTACTGTTGTCAGTGATATAAGTATTTGAAATTAACATGATTTCTTAATGTCTAGTGACATATCAGGGCCATTTTATGATTAATTGAAATACATTTCTTACATACAGCTCCTTTAATTTTGCTAAGGCATTTTTATTTTATATACTTAAGGTACTACATTTTTGCTCAGTATGCATATACTGATTCTAATTTTCTGACTACTTTTTACAGCTGTGGTCTTATGTTATGTAGCTAAAAACCTTTTCATTTCATTGCAGATCAGCCTGCTTAAAGATTATGGAGACTGACCACAACTGGACACCATCCCTCCCTACATTAGGGCCACATCAGCATTAAACACTAGTGATGGGCAAATGAAGCCTCATGAAGCACTGAGGCTTCACAACCCATTGCTTCACCAAAAGGTTCATTAGCCGAAGCTTCATTCATCATTGCTCACTAGTGACACCTAGCTACTGTGCAAAGAAATAGCAGACAAAATTAATCCTGAGTCTATGACCTGAACAGACATTTGTGCATTTCCTGGGTATAAAATAAAGTATCTTTCTCTGTCTGACTTTACTTGTGCAGAGACAACTGTCTCTCTCTCTCTCACACACACACACACACACACACACACACACACACAGAGTTAATTAATTATTCATAAATTGTTTGGATAGTGACAGTATGTATAACAAAATTGATGCTGTGTTGAGTACAGTGATTATTGTGGAGGGAGTGTAATACTGCAAATTGCTTGTTACAGTTTTTTGGTGCAGCGAACAGTTTTAGTGCAGTGTTGTGCTTATGGGACTGGGGATATGGAGCAAACTGCAACAGAGCAGTTTGGGGTGGGTGAAGGAAGGATTATAATAGATTTTTATTGAGGAACAGAATTTTTTGCAGTGTGTTGGGGTTTAGATGATTTAACAAGCAGTCCAGTCCAAGTCCAAAAATCTAAAGCAATCCAAATCTTATCTATGTAATATAATAATAATATAATATAACTAATATAAGTAGCCTAATAATAGCAATAGGTCTATACTAACACTAATATAACCCAATATAATGTAATAATATAGCTTTAATAATACAATAACAACAATAACACAACTCTAACTCTGACTCTCCGACACTCTAGTACTACTACTGGTTCTACTACTCCTGAAACACCCACAAGGTGGCGCGTGTTTCGAACCCCTTTATCCGGAAGCGACACTCAAACCGAACCGATGACGTATTCCACACAAACCGAGGCCTCGTTTGTCATTGGTCACGTGATTTCTACATTCCCGACACAAGCCTCGAATCGACGCTTCATCTGGCACGCCCATTTATGCTCGACACAAGCTCTGAAGCCTCGGTTCAAATGTCACTATTAAACACACAGTGTGTCTCAATCAGCTCCCTAGTTCAGTAGTTAGGGCACTGATCAGGACTGTCTCAGTCACAAAATTTGTGTACATAATATACTGATTCAAGAGCTCAGAGCTGATTGAGATGCGCAAACAGACACTTAGTAAGGAAAAACAATGCAGTCAGCTGACACTATGGTCCATCAGGCTGGAGAAAGTGATCAGCTTCACACTGAGAAGATGCAGGAGGCTGGAGGAGATGGTGATCTGCATGCGCAGAAGTAAACCGACTTGATATGTACAGGATGTCTGATGTTTGTTTTGGAGATGATGATGTTAATGTACTATACGGGTCTCCCAAACCTGGGAACCTTTATGGCGTTATTACAATTTTTTTTTTTTTTTTTGGTGCCTCTGATTCCAGACGCAACAAATACAAATTTCAAATGCTTCTGTGAAACTTAATGTACCTCAGATTTGATCTGCCTACACAACACTTCTCATGTTTCCTCTGAGACAGTATACAGAACATTCAATGAAACAGCATCATATCTATATGCAAACCTGAAGCTTTCAGCTGTATGGGCAGACAGAGATGATTTGCACAGACATATGTCTCCTTTGTTTAAATACAGAGTAGCAGATAATTGACCGTTGTGAGATTTTCACAGAGAAACCATCCAATCTGACAGCGCACGCTTGAATCTTTTGTAGAATTGTATGAACAATAAAGCATGTATAATTACATTTTTCAGGGTGATTTGTAGATTTATTTTATGAGTTCACAGGTATATGCACTTATAGTATTAAAAAGATAATTAATAATATACACAATCTGTAAACCAGATATTTAACTTACATAACATATCTTTGTTTTTATTATTATTAAGGCCTTTGGACAAAAAAAAAAAAAAAAAGAGATCCATAATGTCTTTGAACCAGACAACACAGAGGTAGATGGAGGACAATAATTTACAAATTTGGCTCTAAAGGTATAATATATCAGAATGTACTATAATAAAATACACTATTAAATTCTACATTCATCTATGATGATGCCTTGTTTATTGGAACAATGTTTATTGTGCTATACATTGGTTTGTGTACTTAATGCAATAAAGAAAAAATGCATGAAGTTCAAAATTCTTCCTGATCACAACACTAAACCATCCTTAATCAGGCACTTATGATATAGTTTACACAACATCATCATTATTATCGTTACTACTGTGTTGTCGCAGTCCTTCGTTCAGAATATAAATAAATCCTGCACCCAGCCATCATTGAAATGTCTGTGGGCTTTGAGGGATTTATAGTTTTTAAATTGTTCACTAGTATATGCGCTTATACCATAAACAAGATAGTTAACATTTTTTAAGTATGATGATTTAGGTAGTAATGTGGGGTCAGCATCAGCACTCCAACTTACTGCAGATCTATGTTATGAATGGATGACAATTTCTCCAAATAACGGTCTCTGGCATCTTTAGTGAGTTTATCACGATTTTCACATTTTCACAGTTTTCTTGTGCTTCTTCATTTTTGCGAGTTATTTACTTGTTATCTCTACTCGTGTAATCTCTTTCATTCTCACAGTCAGCAGGGATACCACAAATATGGCGCCGCGGTGACGTCACACACAACAAAATCACGTGTCTGACAAAGACCGATTGTCTAGCAGTGCAGACGAGACATCTAGCCTTTATTATGTATAGGCGTTTCTCAAAACCAAGTTCGCAAAGTTCGGCCTCGTGTCCTTGGTAGTTAGGACTTGGTAAGTTCGACTCAGGAGAACGAACTCCCGTGGACGGTGAAGTCCAGTGATTGTGCAAATGGAACAGCAGTGTACTTGATAACGTCACTCAGCTCGCTCTGGCTACTCTGGTTATCTCCGGGTATATTTTAGCCAAGAATAAAATGAAATTTGTTATAAAAACCACTCTGCCCCTTTTCGTTTCATTTAAAAAACAAACAAAAACATATTAATAGCCTCAGGCAATGAGTGATTGATTATCTGCAATGTCTGCTTATATATTTATAACAAAACAAAATATTAAACAACCCTGCCTCTTTTCGTTTACATTTCAAAAATATTAAATGTAATATTGTGCATACTCTGATTATCTTCACTGTAATTGAATGAAATAGGCTAACATAAAACACAACCCTGTCTCTATTTGTTAAATGTCAGTTTTAACGATCAATAATAGTCATTATAAAAGGTAAGAATATACAATAAGAAATAAAGCAAACAATTCAGTCAAGCGTACAAAATCAGCGCTTTAGTAGATACAAAAGTTAAATAGCCTAAATATATAAAGTTATAAAATGTCACCAGGGCCGTCGCAAGGGGGGTGCGAGGCCCTGTGCACAGTTGACTTGCATAGAAAGTTGAGTAGTTTGCATCACTAGATTAGATAGTCTGTCACTAGATAGCCTATTACAGTTGCTCGCTGAACATTTCTATCGTAAAACAGTTGTAAGTCGTAATACAGACAATTAAGATAACAAAATAAGAACATATTAATTATAGCCTATTATTGTTTATTTTTTATTAGAGCTCAGACAAAATCATTGGCTACACTTTGAACTTTGGCATTACATCAGTTCAGCTGTCACTTTATTTTGACATGTTGAACAATGACATACAATGACAATGAATGACAGACAGATTATTACAATTTAATAATTCAGGGCTAAAGGCAGACCTGCCAACCTTGGAAAAATTTTTCGAGTACCAGTGTGATGGGACAGGATACGGGGTTTTTTTTGGGGGGGGGGGGGGGGGGGGTCATATATTTTTTTACATTTTTGAGAATACAATACACAAAGCACAAACACACACCCATCTTCGTTAATCTAATTTTGACTGTTATTTTATATTTTCACTACACCTGATCAAAAGCATTTTTTTATTCATGATTAATATTGCATTGCATAATGTGTGCTTATACAAACTGACAACCACAAGTGAATCACATTCACATATTTAATATGGACTAAAAAATTGTGTTTGCAATTTCAAGTAGGTTATATTTACATACAACTAACCTGACAGTTGAGTCTTTTACGCAGGTTTTGTAATGAAAACTAGTCTAAAATTAAGAAACCCTTAGAAAAGAGTAAACATTGAGTTTATATGTGATTCATTTAAAATACTTAATTTATTATTCCAATATCCAAATATGCTAAAATATTTGGATACTGGAATAATATTGGATATACTAAATCCCACAGAAAAAAAGGTATCTATTTGTAACATGTTTGTATTGGCTAACCTTTAATCAGCGAATGTTTGTCTTGTTCAAATACAGCATATTTATAGAAAACAGTTAACAGTGAATAGACAGTACCCATAAGTGCAAAACGAATCGAGTATTCAAGAATATCAAGAAGTTAGTTATATAACGAGGGGTTGTGTTAACTAAAGAGTCCGTCATTTACCGAAACTTAAAAACACGGGTGGATAATTAAAAATGTTTTCTGACAAAAAAATAACACAAGCAAGAACAAATTTTAAACCAAGCACGTCAATTTTCATTTTACAATGATCTTCCCTCTCTGTGCTCGCGCGCGTTTGTGTGTATGAGAGAGAGCTCGCGCAGCACTGAGACAACGGTGCTTTTAAATGCATAAGTAACTAATGTGCTAGTTTTCTTACAAAATAAGTAGGCTATGTAACATAATTAGGTACTTTAGTTAGTATTAACACAATAACGCAACACATGTAGGCTATACGTATCAAGAGAATAAATAAATAAACGCCTGTTTCTCCAGACTCGAGCTTGTCAGTCAGTCACACATCACAGCACTTTCATAATCACTAAGCCATATAGCGATTTCAATTTTATTTAGATTTGTTGTTCAACATTACTTGAGCATGTTATACCCGTTTACCTCAAGGAGTCAGAAGTACCGTGACTGCTGTACTGTCCTCGCTTGAGAATTCAGTCACTGAGACTGCAGGAGTGGAAGGAGGATCGCGCGGGATTTTGTGTTGCTGTCGATTTGCAGTCTCTTTTTATTGATAGGTCAATCATCCCCGCTTGCTATTTGGGGAAATGAACCCAGCGATATGATTGGTCAAACTCTTTCTTTTGCTGGATTTGAGCACTACGCGTGCACAGAGGACTCACCGGGTTTTTGCGTAGTATAGAGTGACAAATCGTACCAGCGTACTTTGAGGTCAAAATGCGTACCTGGTACGCAAAATGCGTACATGTTGGCAGGTCTGTAAAGGCTATAGCCTATTTCATTCCGATTTTAGAAACATTTTTTCTTTTCCTTTTTTCCTTTTCTCGCCACCTGACTCGTGTTTACGAAATCGGTCGCGCTCTCATGCAGCACCCGACATTTTTTCCTCACAGAGTGAGCAGCTCATAGTGGCGCGAGGACGCAGAGCGTAATATCGAAATTCGAAAATTAATAATAATTTTTTTTTTTTTCATGTGGCCTTGATTATACATAATTGCGAGACAGAGGAATTTTATTTATTATCAATGTTTGCTGGAAAAACTGTAATAACAAAATAGACTACATAAAATGCAGGCGAGGTGCGAGGCCCTGTGCGGTCGCACACTTGGCACAGCCCTTGCGACGGTACTGAACGCCACGTTGCTCTCAGCCAAAACGGAGCCAGCGGCAAATGTCAGAAGGACTTGCCGAGGTAAGGCTGCTCTCGGCTGGGTACATGAGCGCTGAGCGTCCGGTGATCGCCTGGATCTCACAACTCCGACAACGTCAGATCAAATTTTTAGAAAGGTGCTATCTTTATCAATAAACCACAAATTTGAGCTTTAAATCAGCACATTCTCACCTGAAAAACTACAAATAAAACTACAAATCATGACATAATATCAGTTATGTTTAAATTATGCGGGTTTTCTCTTTTACTATTGACGCTTGCTGGTTAGTGCGAGATGCATTCTGGGATACCTGGCTGTCTCAAGTCTGCACAAGTCACCTCTCGATGCATCCTCGATAAAAGGGGCAGATCAAGAACACATCCAGGGATTTGAACTAACTTTGGCTAGATGCGAACTTTGAATTGGAACAGTACTTGGACAGCGACTGATGCCGTTTCACAAGTTCACAAGAACACAAGTACAGACAAGTACGCATATTGAGAAACAGCTTATATCTATGACAGCGCGCAAGGTTTATGCACATTCTCCAAGTCTTGTTTGCTGCTTTAAGTGCATCTCTGTGGCAGAATTACAGCGCCACATACTGGTCTGGCATGTATACTACATCATTTTGAGTTGCTTCAGTGGTTTCGTGTGGACGCAGATTTTTTTTGAGGCGAGGAAAAAAAAAGATCGGTTTACGGTAAGCTCCGGCTTCGTGTGGACGTAGCCTTAAATTGGCTGAGTTTTTGCTTAGCCCGAGTGCTTTCATTATAATCAACAAAGTATGAGGTAGCACTTTACAATAAGGTTCATTAGTTAACATGAACTAATAATGAACTGCACTTACACAGCATTTATTAATCATGAATGAGTGGAATCATGGACTTGTCATCATTTCAATGGATCTAATCATGTTTATGGGGAAATAATGTTTATGGATGACTGAATGCATTCATGTTTTTAACATGACTGTGGTATGAAGCGGGCTGTGGACGAAAATCGTGGGCTAATGAGAGACGGATATCAGTGCCACGCGAGTCCCAGGGGATATAAAGGTATGAGGACATTTCATTCTACAGAACTACTCACAAATCTGAAATACTGCTCATACAGGTCAGTTTATTTGACCAATTACAACTGTGAGGTAACGCAGCGCCATCTGGTCTCATGTTACACTATCATACTAAACTGCATTTGAAAGTTGTAATGTTGTTCTATGTATTAGTTTGTTGGCTGTTTGAGACCAACAATAAGCTAGATCAACATTACAATATGATACTGATGATATTCTAACATTTCATCGTGTTGAGCTGCATAACATACCTAACATAACATAAGTTGGCACCCCATAAAGCGAAATAATCCCCAAAACTGTCATTTGTTTGTGCTAAGTTTGTGCTGATTTGTGCCGCAAAAACGAACATTTGCGCTGGTTTGGTGTTTGAGATAATGAGCATTACTTTTTTGTTCGTGTGACGTCATTCTCCACCCCATGTCGTTCAAATCGCATGAAACCGGTGTCGTGCGTTTGTGCACGATTTGTGCTGGTTTGTGCTGTTAAAACAAACACTGTAATTGTTTGCCTTTGACAGATATAACAAATATAATTCGGGAGCTGTGACGTCACTCTCCACCCCATGCCGTCCAAATCACATGAAACGGTGTCGTTCATTTGTTTCAACGGCACAAACCGTCACAAATCGAGCACAGACAAATGGCACCGGTTTCGTGCGATTTAGACGAAGTGGGGTGGAGAGTGCTGTCACAGCTCCCCAATTAAATTTTGGTTTCAACATCCAGATGCATTTATAACTGCTTGTTCAGTTTCGTCTGGAATGCGTCCCAGAATTCCTCCTGAAGTGATTTGTGCGAATTTGTTTCAGAGGGCGTTTACACCTGTTTTTTTCATGATCGGATAGCTATCCCATCAGAGAAAATGCATGAAGTGACCAGGTGTACACAGGTTTTAAAGAAACACAGTTTGAACCAAAGATATTGTACATGTCTCATAATAACATAAATCTTTGTCTTTGTGTTTTGTGTCATTACTTTGGCAAAGCATCTCTCTTACTAAAATAAAAAGCACAATATGGCTTTGTGCCCTTATCAAATCACAAAAGACGATAATTAAGTAAGTCTGTAGTCCGTTGCACTGCATGTTTCAGAGTGAAGAGCACACTTTGCTCACTCCATCAGCTTGTTTTCCATGTCTCAGTTCACAGGGAATAAATGCAGTGAACTCCATCTCTGCATGTGCCTTGAGTTTAATGTGCATTTGGGAACGCAGTGAGCACCAGTTACACTCAGTTTTTGCATTATATCCAACATTTTTGTGGACAGTTGATTACAGTATTTCACCTGATTTGTAATAAGATGCATTTATAAACCTGTTTTCACTGAAACTGCCCATTTCTGCCAATATAACAGTATTCTAACATCCTATTGTAAAAAAAACACACTCTTTATAAAATATTCATTTTTCATTTACAGTAGTATTTTACTATCTTAGCAATAATTCTAATAATGGTGATCTAAAAGTATCATAGTTATTATTTATTATTAAACTGCATCAGCTGACAGATACTGTGTGTGTGAGAGAGAGAGTGTGTGTGTGTGTGTGTAGACATACATTTGTGTAGTCCTGCTGTTATCCTGAACTCTCCCCCATGATCCACACTAGAAAACACACACAGTGATACAGTTAGTCAGTAAACACACACTCACTCCCTCAGACACACACAAACACACACACGCTTCTCACACTCACTCACTCACTCACTCATTCTCAGAGACTCACACACTCACTCACTCACTCACACATAAAAAAATTTTAATTTTGGAAAATTGTAAGGCTAAGTACATTACCAACCAAATACAGAACCAAAAAACTGTTACAGACACAGCTCGTTCCAATAGATGATTTATTACAAAACGAATATAAACATAACTGTGCCGCATAAACTAAACAAAATGCTGCATAAAACTTGCTGTCCAGATATGGCAACAAGGCCTCATATCCCAAACTTATACACAGTCCATAGGAGCAGGAAATCAGTTCTCACAGAGGAGCTCCGGAAGCATAAAGGGAGGAGCGACGACAGTGAAGGACGAGAGAGGACCGGGCCTGGATTTATGTTATGTTTTTATTGTGCTAGTGTTCGGCAGTCCTCCATGAGGGATGGCTGCCATTTTACTTTTGTTTTGTATTTGTCTATATAATATTAAAGTGTGTTTGCCAGTTCCCGCCTCCTTCTTCCCACATAAATGTGGGAAGAAGGTGTTGAAGCATTACACACACCTTCAAGGGTCTAGTGGAGTTCATGCCTCAACAGGTCAGGGCAGTTTTGGCAGCAAAAGTGGGATCAAACATAATATTAGAAAGGTGGTTAAAATGTTTTGTTGATCGGAGTAGTTTCATATGTGTGTGTGAGTGTGTGTTTAATAATAGGGTAGCTGGTGTCTCTAGGTAGGGTGTCTCTAATAGGGTAGCTTAACTGTTTAAAGAACAGTGACATTACTACTGTACCTCAATAGAGTCTGTACACATGTGCACCTGTTTTCATCAGGTATCTTCAAATCTTCACGAATCTTGTGTTTCGAATCAGAGGTTCGGATCGTTAATCAAACCGCCAACGTCACGGAAACCATTCAAATTTCGAAACACTTATGACTTAAGCCTTGTTTACTAAAATCATGTGACTTTAACACTCTAAACCTTTCATTTGAAACACGAGATTTGTGAAGATTCTAAGCTTCATGAAGCAGTGTTTTGAAATCGTCCATCACAAGATATTGTTGAATAAAGTCATTATTTTGTTATTTTTGGTGCAAAAAAAGTATTCTCGTCACTTTATAATATTAAGGTTGAACCATCGTAGTCACGTGGACTGATTTAAATATGTCTTTAGTAGATTTCTGGGAAATGTAAGTTTTGATTGTCTTTTTGGAAATGTAGGCCTCACTGAGCCATTGGATTTCATCAAAAATATCTTAATTTGTGTTCTGAAGATGAACTAAGATCTTACAGGTGTAGAATGACATGAGGGTGAGTAATTAATGACTGAATTTTCATTTTTGGGTGAACTAACCCTTTAATCTACACTTTCAAATCCCAGAAATTTAGTAAAGACATATTTAAAACATGTGGTTCAAGAATATTTTCGGTGCGCCAAAACCCCAAAATAATGTCTAATAATCAGTCTCGGACACACGTTCACCAAAGCACCATAACCTGTAAATGCAGGACTGTATTTACAGAGGAAGACACATGCTCAACATAAAACATTTCCTAACTATGTCTGCAGATTTCGACATAAAGGATGAATTTTTTTTTTCTTTTGCACAACCTTACTTATTCGAAAATGAATATACAGAGAATTAACTAAAAGAGATGGAAGAAGCTGCAACACAACCACAGCCACAAGCTTCTGAAAGACAGAGAAATGGAGAGCTGGTGATGTAGATGATGTAGATGTTTGGATAATTCATGCGATGAAATGACACGTCTCATATCACCACACGCATGTGTCGTAGTGCTCTCGTGAACGTGTGTCCGAGACTGATATGGAAGAGGGGAAATTGTTGAATAAAGTCGTCATTTTGTTTTTTGGCACACAGAAAGTATTCTCGTCACTTGAAAATTTAAGTTTGAACCACTGTAGTCACATGGACTGTTTTAAATATGTCTTTACTATCTTTCTGGAAATTGAAAGTGTAAATTAACTTGCTGTCAATGCAGGCCTCAGTGACCCAATAGATTTCATCAAAAATATCTTAATTTGTGTTCTGAAGATGAACGAAGGACTTACAGGTGTGGAACAATATGAGGGTGAGTAATAAATGACTGAATTTTAATTTTTTTAGTGAACTAACCCTTTAATTCTGTAAAGCCCTTATACAGCTGTGTTGTGTACAGCATGGATTAAAGTTACCATTGTGTTAGAAACAAATAAACATCCTTTGGATGGAGCTGATTGGATCCTGTGTTTTGACCAACACCCCTTGAGAAAAGCTAGATATCGGACATCACTTACTACAGTCCTTTTTTTAGGCATACTACATAAATTGTGAAACTGTTTTACTGATGAAGTCATGGGGCAGCACTATCACATTTCTGTGCATGTGTATGTTTGAATGTGTTTGTGTGTTAGTGTGTCTGTACTGCATTTGTGTTTCTTTGTATTGGACATAGAGTGGGAAAAATCATGCTCTAATTTAGTAGAGACCAGCCTGAAACTACTTTAGCTCTGCATTTACTTGACAATATTTGAGCACCTTAGAAAGTGTCAAACAATCAGAATCAAGCATTCAACAGCCCTGTGGTATAACTGCAGCTAAACCTCTGCTTATTCTCAGTAAGAACTTTTGTAAATGTATGAAATAAATAAAGTCAAACTATTCCTGCTGAACATACTTGAGTTTGTCCAGTCTGTAGTCTGGATGGTTGAGTGTATCTGTGAGTAGCTTGACTCCAGAATCTCCTGGGTGATTGTAGCTCAGATCCAGCTCTCTCAGGTGTGAGGGGTTCGAACTCAGAGCTGAAGACACATAACCACAGCCTTCCTCTGTCACCATACAGCCAGACAATCTACAAACACACACACCAACAGTCCACATGACATTAGTTTGACAATCAGATCAGTCACTATCACACACTGACCTGTGCAGTTTGCATGCTGTTATTGTCTGTAGATTCAGTCATTAAAGTAACAAAAGTGTTTGTGGAAATGTACCAAAGTATTCATTCACTTTTCTAAACATGTACAGTAGTGGAGTGTGCACGAATGGAACTTTTGATTCCATCCACTGAACCATTGATTTTCTGTGATGATCAATCAACTGTGTTGGGCTTGTTCAGATGGTGACAAGTCAAGAATCTGAAGAATGATTTAACGAAAGATTCAAGCACATTCATATTTGTATGAGTACAAGTACATGAGCTTGGTATCAGGCCTGATCAATTTCCATTGACTATTTCCATTACATCGAGAACAAATGTCACATTCAGTTATAATCATTTATTGTGATAGCATTTTGTTAATTATTTTTAAAACCATTTACCTCAGTATCTCCAGGTGACAGTTTGCACTCTTCAGTCCATCAGAAAGAAGCTTCACTCCTGAATCCTGTAGATCATTGTTACTCAGGTCCAGCTCTCTCAGGAAGTTTGAGGATTGTAGAAATGATGACAAACTCTCACAACACTGAGCAGTGAGATTACAACATTGTAGCCTGTGTAGCGAACACAACAATCAGTGATATCAATGCTTATTATGTAGTGTTTATAATGTAGAGCATAGATAACTTGGAAAAACCTTTGACTGTAGCGATGTAAGCAAAGTTAAAACAATTTTCATAAAATATCAAACCTGTATTTTTTTAATTTATGATACAATCAAGAATAATAAAAAGGGTAAAACTCAGGTTCAACTTGTCTGATGGTGGAGACAATTTGGCATTTAATATTACCACGCACATTGATTTACATTTACATTTATTCATTTTTTTCTGAACTGTCTAGGCCAACAAGGGGTTCCTCAGGGTTCAGTTCTTGGACCTCTCCTCTTCTCCATTTACACTACACCACTTGGTCCCATCATTTAGGCACATGGTTTCTCCTACCATTGCTATGCTGATGACACACAACTCTTCCTTTCATTCCAACCAGATGATCCCACAGTAGCTGCACGAATCCCAAGCTGTCTGGTGGACATCTCGGCATGGATGAAAGATCATCATCTACAGCTCAACCTGGCTAAAACTGAATTCCTCGTCTTCCCTGCCAATACGACTCTAAATCATGATTTCAGCATCCAGCTAGGTGCATCCTCAGTTACCTCATCAAATTCGGCCAGAAATCTTGGAGTAATCCTTGATGACCAACTGACCTTCAAAGACCACATTGCAAAAACGCTGCAGTATGTCTTGTCTTTAAAAAGCCCAAAAGAGCCCACGTCACGCCTCTCTTCATCTCTCTGCACTGGCTACCACTTGCTGCTTGCATCAAATTCAAGGCACAAAATCACTCTCCAGGACATTCTCATTCACTGTTCCTTGCTGGTGGAACGATCTACCTGCCTTCATCCGGAATGCAGAATCCCTGGCAATATTCAAAAGACAGCTGAAAACTCATCCCTTTCGTGAGCACTTAACCTCATCCTAAAAAAAAAAAATTCTTATTCCTATCCTTTCACTTCCATACTCTGAGCACTGCCTAAAACTTGTATTGTGAGCACTTCTTGTGTCTATTTGCCTCATCATGACAACTCGCTTGTTGTATTCCTCACTTGTAAGTCACTTTGGATAAAAGCGTCTGCCAAATGAATAAATGTAAATGTAAACAAGCATCCATGTAAAAAGAATTCGCAATTACTAAAGACCAACAGTGCATATAAATGAATGTAAAGAAGACTCTTACAGTGCCTTTCTTGTGTTTTTGATCACTGGCAGCAGTCTTATCACTGCTTCATCAGATCTTCTGTATTTCTGCAGTTCAAACTTCTCTTGAGTCTCTTCTGACATCAGGAGCACAAACACCAGACCAGACCACTGAGCAGAGGAGAGATTCTGTGCTGAAAGATTTCCTGAGCTCAGGTTTTTCTGGATTTCCTCCAGAAAGTCATCTTTCAGTTCACTCAGACAGTAAAAGAGATTGATGGTCCTCTCCACAGATTTCTCCTTCTCTATTTTCTTTTTGATATAGGCAACAGTGCTTTTCATGTTCTCTGTTCTGAGTTTCAGTACTGGCACTAATTCCTTCAGATCACTCTGATTGGACTCCAGAGAGAGACCCAGGAGGAACCGGAGGAAAAGGTCCAGGTGTCCGTTCTCGATTTGTAAAGCCTTGTTGATCACAGCCTTATGAAGCTGAAACTGTGTCTTTCTGGACAGTGTCCATGTCAGTTTTTCTCTCTGGGATTGAAAAATTAGCTTTGCTTTCTCATCTTTACTAATCAAAAACACATAGAGAGCAGCAAGGAATTCCTGGATGCTGAGATGTACGAAGCTGTAAATGTTTCTTGCTGAAACAGCTTTTTCCTCCTGAAAGATCTGAGTGCATAACCCAGAGAACACCGACCCTTCACTGACATCTAGTCCACATTCCTCAAGATCTTCTTTGTAGAAAATCAGATTTCCTTTCTCCAGCTGTTGAAAGGCCAGTTTCCCAAGCTTTAGAATAATCTCATCAAAAGACCTGGGGTTGGCTTCAGATTCAGGATCATCACAGTATTTTTCTGTCATCTGTTGCTGCTGAGTAAGTAAGAAGCTTGTGTACATCCCTGTGAGAGTTGTGGGTGTTTTTTCATTGCTCTTTCGAGCCAGTAGAGGCTGAAGAACAGTGAGAGATATCCAGCAGAAGACAGGGATGTGGCACATGATGTACAGGCTCCTGGATTTCCTGATATGATGGATGATGTTTCCAGCAACCTCAGGACTGCTGTTTTTGTTGAAGTATTGCTCTTTCTGCTCATCATTGAATCCTCGCACCTCTGTCACCTGATCAATGTAGTTTCGGGGTATCAGACCGGCTGCTGCTGGTCTGGATGTGATCCAGACGAGAGCAGAGGGAACCAGTTGTCTCTTGATCAGGCTTGTAACTATCTTACTCACTGTTGTCTCTTTGTGAACATCTGTAAATCCGTCATTCTTTTTAAAGTTCAAAGGTAAGCAACATTCATCCAGCCCATCAAAGATGAACATGACCTTACCGTCACCATCAGGAAGAGAGGGCAGATCTTTAGGATCAATAAAGAAGTATTTGTTAAGAAGTCCTATGAGACTGTACTCTTCTTTAATCAAATTCAGGCTACGGAATGGAAGAGGGAAAATTAAGGCAATATCCTGATTGTCTTTTCCTTCAGCCCAGTCAAGGATGAATTTATTGACAGAGACTGTTTTTCCTACCCCTGCGATGCCCATCGTCAACACTTTTTTGTTTTGTCGACCATTATGGACTTTAAAAATGTTATTGCACTGGATTGGTGTGTCCTTGGCATCAAATAGTTTGAGTTCGATCTGTCTCACCTCATGTTCACTCAGTATTCCTCCAGTCTCATTCTCCACCACATATAGATCAGTGTAAATATCGTTCAGGTATTTCTGACGACCCCTCTGAGAATTACCAACCAATATTCTCTCACACTCCTGTTTTAATTTGTTCTTCAGTCTGAGGCTGGTCTCATGAAGAGCAGCTTTACTGTCCTCTGCAGCTGAGCCTTTGAGAAAGAGGGAAAATATCAGCAAAAAGTTTATAAAAAAAATAATAAAATCTGAGATTCCTATTACAAAAATAACAATGGCACATGTGTGGTAACTTGAAAACTTGCTTCTACTATTCAAATTAATCACACTTACATTTACATTTATTCATTTGGCAGACGCTTTTATCCAAAGCAACTTACAAGTGAGGAATACAACAAGCGAGTCGTCACGACGAGGCAAATAGACACAAGAAGTGTTCACACTTCTTTTAGGCAGTGCTCAGAGTATCATAAACTACAAAAAAGAGGGATTAGAGGAAGTGAAAGGAAAGGAATAAAAAGGTTTTTTATTTTATTTTATTTTTTTAGGATGAGGTTAAGTGCTCACGAAAAAGATGAGTTTTCAGCTGTCTTTTGAATATTGCCAGGGATTCTGCATTCCGGATGAAGGCAGGAAGATCGTTCCACCAGCAAAGAACAGTGAACGAGAATGTTCTGGAGAGTGATTTTGTGCCTCTCTGTGACGGTACCACAAGCCTTCGCTCCTTTAATGAGTGTAGGCTTCTGGTAGGAGTGTAGACTCGTAAGAGTGAGTGGAAGTAGGAGGGTGCTGTGCCTGTGGTAGATCTGTAAGCAAGCGTCAACGCCTTGAATTTGATGCGAGCAGCAACTGGTAGCCAGTGCAGAGAGATGAAGAGAGGCGTGGCGTGGGCTCTTTTGGGCTCGTTAAAGACGAGACGTGCTGCAGCGCTCTGAATCATTTGTAGAGGCTTGATTGTGCATGATGGCAGTCCAGCCAGAAGAGCATTACAGTAATCAAGCCTAGAAATGACCAGGGCCTGGACCAGAAGTTGTGTTGCATGTTCTGTTAGGAAGGGCCTCATTTTCCTGATGTAAGCTTAAGTTAACTGCATGGAAATGTCTTCACTCGCAAACACCTTGTAGGGGTGGGAGATCAAAATCTTACATCTCATATCATGATATGAGTGTTTTTAATTCACGGTAACAATATACTCCGATCAGGCATAACATTATGACTACTGACAGGTGAAGTGAATAACACTGATTATCTCTTCATCACGGCACCTGTTTTTTCCTCAAAGTTGATGTGTTAGAAGCAGGAAAAATGGGCAAGCGTAAGGATTTGAGTGAGTATGACAATCTGCAAATTATGATGGCTAGTTGACTGGGTCAGAGCATCTCCAAACTGCAGCTCCTGTGGGATGATCCCGGTCTGCACTGGCAAGTGGTCCAATAAAGGAACAGCGGTGAACCTGCGACAGGGTCATGGGCGGACCCCATGACAGTTTGTTGCGTATGGAGCTGCATAGCTGCAGACCAGTTAGGATGGCCATGCTGACCCCTGTCCACCACTGTTGTTTTTAAAAAAAGTCTAAATATATAAATAAACTATTATTATGTAAGTAATATAGTAAGATAAGACTGAAGTATTACTTATTGCAAATTTCTCCTTTGAACTTTTTTTATATTTAAAACATTTATTTAAAAATTAATTTATAAAGAAAAAAATTACACTGGAAAATCAATTTAAGGGGGCAACTATTGTACCTTAATTTTATGTAATTATGACAGATTAACGACATATTAGCAACAGCATTAGTTGCAGTAGATCAATTTACAGCACCATGTTAAACATTCAGACATGTGCACATAGGTAATTCTTTAGGCTTTAAGCTTTGGGTATTATTTTTGTTGAAATGAAACGTTGGTTAATATCGACCAAAAAAGACAATGCAGGGAGTAGAGCGGAGAAGCACCATGTGTATGCAATGCAGGAGCAGCACGCGCTATTGTGCGTTCACATATGCCGCGTTTGCAGTGCGCAACTGATCCATGGTTGTGTACTGTCACGAAATAAAGACCGGATCCAATAGCGAGAGTTAATCAATTATTGATTCCACAAGAACAAGGCAGGATGGTCAGAATACTGCAGAAACAGGCTTTGAGTGGCTACAGGAACCCAGCAAATAGCAATCCAGAGAAACCCGGCTGGATGATAATCCACACTTGCAGACAGTTCCCAGAGAAACACGGCTGGCTGAGAATCCATACATGAACAGACTACTCACAGGACAAAGGGAGAACTGCTGGAGACACGAGACCACAAAGATGAACACCAAAACAATCTGACAAGGAAACACAGCAAACGCAGGACTACATATAGGACTGATAACAAGATGCACCTATGAACTAATCAGCGTCGTTAGTCACCCTAGCAACGCTAATGACTTACTGACGCTGACAGCATCACAACACAAACACACACACACGTAGACAGAGCGAGAATGCGTCAGTGAACCCATGAACCGTGACAGTGTACTATATCACAAGCACAACATTTACTTTTTATTTCACATTCAAAAGTTGTTACTGAACATGGCTTATCAGCATTGCGATGTACCCAGGTGAAAAAAAGTACATTTCTATAATGTACTTAAAGTGCTCTATTTTCGCGTACTAATTTTGTACTTAATATACAAAAAATTCTTCTTTAGCACTTCTTAAGATAATCTTAAGAACATCTAAGTGTACTCAACTGTGCTATTTTGAGACACCATAAAATATGAAATAAAATTTGCTTTTAATATACTATCTCTGTATTTAAAAAAATGTATTTAGAGACCACTTGTAGTACACTATGGGTTCAAATGTACTATAAGTAATCAATTTATTGCTTTATTTAATATATTAATAATATAATTAATGGAATTTTAAGAATATGACATAAAACATGACACATATGGTTAGAAAACTTTATGAAGGTAAAAATGCACCTGTAAATCAATTTAACGGGGCAAATATTGTCCCATAATGGAAAAGGTGTGACTGCAGTCCGAGTGTTAGAGACACTCTAAAAGATTGGGAACCAACCTAGGCCCATTGAAAGACTGATTCAACACTAATCATTTACAACATGCAGTGGTTAAGAGCATCTGATCTGGCCTACATTATGGCCTACAGGGGTTTCTCTGTACAGACAGTGATCATTATTTACCCTCCAGCGGTTTTGAACTGGGTCCAACAAGTGCAGGATCCTCAATACTGCCCTCAGCCTGAGCTGTGTGAGAGAGAAAGAGATCAGGATGAAAATACTGTGACATTAAACCACACAAACACATCAGCAAAACAGACGAAAGACTGAGCTGAAAGCCAGCAGATATTCACTTATTCTGTAAATATTCACTCTGAGAGACATCAGTTATAGGAAAATAGTACAACTTTATTATTTTAAATGTATTTATAAAAAATCTATTAATTAGTTTCACATTTTATTTATATTTTAAACAGCACATTTAACAACTTCATTTTAATTTTACCTTGCTTGTGTTTGTTCTCTAGCTGCTCAGCCAGATTATTCTGGTTCATCTTCCTCAGGATCTTCACTGTGATTTGTACAGCTTCTTCTGGTCCAAAATGTGCAACCATCTTATCCACAGTGTCTAACCTATCTGCATTCTCCATTTCAGACTTTGATATACACTCATTCTTTAATTCCCACTGAAACTCCTTTAGTTCAGCATCTCCCAGATCTTTCAGCGAGTTCTTGAGCAGATAATTTACAGATGCCATCGTCCTTCACCAATCCGCAGCTGCAGGACAGAAAGAAAAAGATCTATTTTTAGTGTCTCAACTTATTATGAAAAAAAGTTTTGCCCCATATTTCATCTTTCCTAAATTGTCTTTATTGCTAGATGATCATAAAAGCAAGTAGTAGTCTTCTGTCACGCGAGAATAGCCTAAACAAAGGTACCCAATCTCGTCATAGTATATTTGGAGAACAAAATACCATCCAATCACAATTCATTATTGTCAACTTGCAGTTAGTAAAGGCGGGATATTAGAAAGTGTGGAGAAGATCAAGTCAGACACGAAGATGTCAATGAAGCCTGTGTGTAAATATAACAAGATCTTCAAAAGGAATTTATCATGGTATTATACAGTAAGTTGTGCAAAAAGAACTCAATGTGGAATTGCCAGCCCTGGTCTAGTGTTTAAAAACAAACAAAAATACCCTTAGGTGGAGGTAGCTGTTTTTAATGCCTGATCAAAAGTTACTGCACATTACACATTACATAACTGTTGTTATTAAATGAAATATCTGGACTTTTAACACTTGTTTAGTAACATTACAGATTGATCTGAATTGCAGCTTTGGTGTATAAGACAGTGTATCTGTATTTTGTGTGAATGATATAAATCAAAATGTGATTTTGTAGAAGTTGTAATCAGGTGCTAAAAAAAAAAAAAAAAAAAAAAAAAGAGTACCCATTAAAATGTCTTTATATAAAGGACCCGATCATGGAACAATGCACAGTACAAGAGCAACGTTGATCTTCTTGAGTCTGTGCAGTAAGGAGTGTTTTGATTGGTGGATTAAAAGCTTGCCGCGATTGGCTAAACAGAACATCCTCCAAAAAAAGATATTTATGAATTTGAATGTGCCAGGAAGGTCTTAAAAATACCACACACAAATTCAAAGCAGTCGACACACATGTGACGATTCACAAATGCAGATTCAACGATCCATAAATGCATAACATCATTCATAAATGTGTGATGGAAATTAATTCAAGAACTTGATATATACATATTTGTGTAAACATTTTAAATTTATTTAGGTAACATGCATTTGTGTAAGCATTTGAAGAAATATTTTTGCTTTTACTTGTGTATTTATGAATTTTGTAAATGTATTATTTTTGAGGCTGATCTGGCTCGATAAAAACTGTACCTGAACTTTACTTGGTCCCGTCCTATTTTAAGCCCGTCCTGGTCTAGCCTCTTAAAAAATAAACAAGTCTGGACTCTTCAGTGTTCAATAATTATAGACTGATCTAAAAATTGCCATTTTTGGCTAAAATAATGGTGGTTCTTAATCCACTTTTGACATTTTTAAATGAAAACAACATTTCTGATTCATTTCAATCTGGATTTAGGTCTGTATAGCACTGAAACTGCCTTCTCAAAGTGACAAATGATCTGATGTTGTTGCTGGCAAATGTTAATGTAGAGAACCTGAGCAGAGAGAAGCCGAGTCCATGTAAATTATTACATGTATTCAATAAATGCAATTAGAATAACAAGACATTGATTTGTTATCAATCAAATTAAATTAGTATCAACAAAATCCATGTTTGCACTGTGGAGGAAACAGAAGCAGCATCTGAAGTGCATTTAGATGTATTATTTACAGTGTTTTTAATGAAGCTCAGATGTAGCATGAAAGCATTTTCACCACAATTACAACTGCACAAATAATTTTGAGATTTTATATTAGGGTCCAATATATCTTTTGCCTCAAACTCCTAATTACTGTGTGGCGATGAGTACGAGGCCAAGGGGCAAGTGTTAATAAGCGTCAGGTCAGGTTTTTTATTTGCTGTACATTTTCAAAACACAAAAATCCAAACTGATCTTGTAACATAAAACCTGATCTCATGCTTTCATTCTGTTTCAGTTGCTGTATATCAAAAGCACGACAAGGATGAAGATGACGATACGAGCAATACTTTAATTAAACACAGGAGATTCCAACAGGGTATAGACAGCATAACACACATGTTAGCGTAAACGAGAACGGACAAGGAGTGAAGGAGAACACTGGGTTTAGGCTATACGTTTACACATGGGCGGCTATTTTCATAAACGGACATTTCAACCTCTCTGGTTTCAAAAATAACATCGTGCACACATGTCAGTTTTCAGAAAAGTGTTCATTTACACGTACCCATGTATATATGACGTCAAGAATGTAACGAGAAGCTCAAGCCCATGTAAGCCAATCAGAATCCCGAAAAAGAATCCCGAATTCCTCTTGAAGTGATTCGAAGTTGTTGCAAAATTGCTGATCTCCGAGCACTCATTCCTCTCTGCTCCTAATAAATACATGTGACAAACAAAGGGAACTTAACGAAGTGATGGGATTATTAACTAGACAGGTGAATCAAATGAACTAATTAAACAGACTGTAAAACTGGGGAAAACTAGGTCAAGGACACACAAAACATGTAACACATTCTAGCTGTACATATTTTCATTCCACATAATCGCTGTTTCAAGCACAAGATCATTGTGATATGTAATGAGAACATTTGGTTTAATCACTGAAACACAACAGTATGATCTTTCAGTTTAGTAATTTAACGATCAGTATGACACGGCCATGGCCACCGTCTGTGCTCGAACAGAGTTTGCTGCCAATACAGTAAATGATCTCACTGTACCATAGTGCGTTACAGTAATGTGTCAGTCTCTACCATCTGTTTACATTATCACATGGCATACTGTAATGTAAAATGCTGTATTTGATGTCATCTGTCTCTCTTCGTCAGACACGTCTCTGATCTGTCTGATGTTATACAGTCATTGACTGTTTCTTTTCCCTTGTTACTCTGAGCGTGTAACTGTGCTGGTACCTTGGCAGGTTTGGGACTGTTGTGGACAGCTGACTCAGGAGTTTTTAAAGCAGAACTAAGCAGGATTTGCGAAGCTCCCCCTACAGGTTCCTTTAGTGAATCACACTGTCATAAATGCTCCAATCGCAGCTCTGGACTACAACCCTCAACAGCGCAGTACACTGTCAATAATATGTAAATCTTTCAAAGGAAATGAATACTCAATTTGGACAACAGTCAGGAGCAACGCATGCCTTGGCATAATCTTTGAAATCTTGCATTGGTCTAAAGTGAAGCCAGTCGCTGACGCAATGTAAACAATAATCTGGGAATTTACAATACTATTGAAACTGCCGGTTGAACTGCAGTTGTCTCACATAAAGCCCGTACATGACAAATAGAGAAACACTCATCAATCCCACCACATAGTAACATAGCGGGCGAATTAGCATGCTTGCATCTCTGCGAGCCGATAAGCTAAGTACATGACATAACAGTAGCTATATCTCGAAGGACATGAAATAACAATAGATCTAATGGAAATAGTAAGAAAATAAAGTTGTTTGGCAAGGTTACTTACAAGTTCAACAACATAAAAGCCACGTTGGAATCGGTTTGAAGTCCTTCGCTCTGTTTCAGTTGACGCCATTCCATAAAAGCTGGTCCAAGGTTGACTCGAGAATGAGCTCTCTCTCGGTCTAGTTCACGTTTTCTCTTCCTAGAATCTTCGGACAATGGTTTCCTCTGTTTTTTTAGTGGCTCCGCCATGACTGATGATGAAATAAATGTCGTTTTGGTATGATCGAAGTGAGATCATACTGTGTGAGGTCGCTGTGTGTATATTGAATTGCCGTAAAGCAATTTTGTCACTCTCGCGTGAACGTGAACATGAGGCGAGATTGTGTCGGGTCGGCGCAGCTCAACTTGCAAGTGCTGTTTTCTGGCGTAGACATGCCAGGGGGGTTAGTGCACGCCTCAAACACACCACTACAAGTCAATTAACCATCGTAAGGACTTTGAAAACTATTTATGAAGGTAAAAAAAGTTACTTAGTTCTGCTTTAATATTCTTCATATTCTGCTTGATGGTCAGTTAGTAACATAAATTATTTTTTCCCCCAATATATTTCAATTGTTTTTGTACCTTTTCTGGGCATTTTTCCTTTATAAATCAATTTTTTAAACCAAATTATACATGCAAAATCTGTTATGTCAATATCATAAATTTAATCAAATTCAGTTAAAATAATAAGACACAATAGGACTGTTGCCAATCAAATTAAAAAGGTTTCAACAAAATTCATCTTTGCAATAGAGCAAACAGAAGCTGCATCTGAAGTGGCATTTAGATCATTTACACAGACAGTTTAAAGGGATAGTTCACCCAAAAATGAAAATGTGATGTTTATCTGCTTACCCCAGCGCATTCAAGATGTAGGTGACTTTGTTTCTTCAGTAGAACACAAATTATATGATTTTTAACTCCAACCGTTGCCGTCTGTCAGTCGTATAAAAAAGCTTGTGAATGGGAACTTCGTCTATAAGAGTAAATAAAACTTGCTTAGACAAATCCAAATTAAACCCTGTGGCTCATGACGACACATTGATGTCCTAAGACACGAAACGATATATCCAACTGCCTTGAGCATCCGTTTAGTGAGGTCACTCATTTAAGTATAAGCGTGAGAGATCACTTCCGTCATCAGAACGTCATTTTTTGACCTCACTAACCGGATGCTGAACGCAGTTGGACATAGTCGTGTTTTAGAGGTAAAAAATGATATAAATACTGCTCAGTTTCTCACACAAACGATTGTTTCGTGTCTTAGGACATCAATGTGTCGTCACCAGCCGCAAGGTTTAATTTGGATTTGTCTAAGCAAGTTTTATTTACTCTTATAAAAGAAGTTCCCATTGACACTGTAACGATTTAGTACAGGTTTAATTAATTTATGGGCTAAATATATGAATATAATAAATCATAAAGCTTTATGATTAATTATAATACATATACCGACCCAAGAGGGAATTATACATATATTGTGAATTAATTACAATGAATTATAATCAATTACATATATGATTAGTTCTGGTTTACTAATTATTTAGAGAAACTATGAGTTTGTCCAGCAAACCGTTAGCTCCTCATAGACTATTATAAAAAGGAAGGTTTTTTCCTCTGGCCACGAGAAAGACTTACTATTCTAGCATCAATGCGTAAAGCAAGGATACCGGATTGAAACGTTAAAGTGACCTGGTTTTTGTTGAATGAGCAAAAGAACAATCGAGAATGAATATAATGTGTTTAATATATGAAAACTACTACAGAGGTTATACGTCTAAATATATACAGAGAATATACACATATACAAGAGCGAAGGTAAAGGCAGGAAAAGAGAGAAGACAAGTAGCAAAACTCACTGAAAGTCCTTGAAAGCCAGCACAGAAATCAGTTTCATTATCTAAAATAAGAAGCGGTTACTTGCATCGGTTCTGCGTGTCGAGTTTCAGTTCAGCACGGCTGCAGTCTCGTTGGTTTCTTCCGTTTACATGGAAAGGTTTGAACTGAGGACTTGAAAGTTAGTTTTTGCTGAAGAAGATGGTGGTCCCGAAAGCGCAACTGTTTGTGCCTGTCTTTATGGACAAACAAGCCGACACACCTCCTTGGTTGGGACAACCAATGGTCAGTGTGCAAAGTTTGGCGGGCAAACTTTCTTTGTCTTGTCTTGCGGGTTGATTTGCAATATTTATGGAGACATCAGATAGGAGTGTATTTTCTCCACAGTACCATTAAAAATAGAACATTGCATTTTCCAGTTATGTAACATACATTGTTGAATGAGGCTTACAAGGAGTTTTAAATAGAGTCTAAACTTGTATAAGAAGTTATGGTTTACAGACAAATTTATCATTAGAAATGACACTAGCACCACTACAGTCATTTACTAAGTCTAAACACTAGGAAATCATACATGCACTTGACATACCTGGCGGGTACATTTTGGCAGGGTCATATTTTGAGAATAACTGTACATACAGTTTCTAAGCATGTACGTGTATTTGTGTGTGTGGAATTTGGCTGGTCAGTCTCTGGGCCCAAAAAAGGGGAGTGATCCTATTGAAGTCTCCAGAGGTAGGAAGTTGGAGTTTTCTGTTTAACCTCACGGGTCCACAAAAATGCCAAAAGTTGCAGTTGGCCGGAGCCGATTTAGTGATTTAAAAACACAGTTCACCAAGTTAAAAGCGTTCTGAAAATTCCAAAGTTTATTGACAAGAACGGATCCATCCAGACGTTACAACACGCATTATACGACTGACAGACGGCAACGGTTGCAGTTAAAAATCATCATTTGTGTTCTAACAAAGTCTCCTACATCTTGGATGCCCTGGGGGTAAGCAGATAAACATCAAATTTTCATTTTTGGGTGAACTATCCCTTTAATGCAGCTCTGAGGTGACAAATGAATAACCTGTAGTTACAAATGCATAAACAATCTTTTGATATTTTAAACAAAAGTTAAATACTGATATTTGAAATTATTTAAACATGAAAAGATACAAAGTCGCCACTAGGTGGCAGCAAGTCATTGAAATTCAAACAGCTGATTCATTCAGCAACGAAGCATTTGACTATAATAATCTATTTAGTCACTGAATCATAGATTCAACTGATTCATTAAAAAATTTGATTCCTTCAGTAAGCAGTAACCGCTGTGTGTTGCGCTGTGGTTTTGTTTTGAACTATTTTCGTTGGTGAAAGAGCAAAAACAGGCAATATGGTATCTAAAATACAATTCACTTAATATTAACTTGTTTATTAAAATTGTATAAAATCAGTGTCACATTTATTATCATGCTGATATCTAAAGAAAAACTGCACTCTTTGTGCGATAGGCCTACGTATTAACTATATTAAAATTATATAAATATGACTAAATCTTGCAGCGAAAGTGTGCATTATAAATCCTAGCCCATCTACTACATCACACAGTGTATACGTGCTCAAAACTCTGTGTGTGAGGGATATACTCATTCAGATCGCATATTAAAACAACAATTACTATATTATAGCAGATGATATTTATCGCACACCTCGAGCTGTGATTGCTCTTTCCTATCCTCAATAAATAAATAAACATTATTTTCATAATCGTCTATTTATATACAACATCTCTCATCAAGTCAAACCATTGTTATGCGTTCTATGGAGTTTATTAATGTAAAATCCTAACGTTGTATGATATGCGCATGAATAATTCTTTATTAAGTAAACATAACAATCCATCAGTACCTAAAATAAATGTTTATGTTCACACTCAGAGTAAACAAGTTAATAAACTATAGCTTCAACTGATCTCTAACTTCACTTACTTCAGTAAACACAGATGAAGCGATCAAACTGTACCTCTCTGAGTGATTTAAACTGGGCCATAGCTGATGATGTAACACCCAAGTAGGCAAGCCCTCACGTGATAATGATTGGTCGATTGATAAGCTTCAATCTGATTGGCTAAAGAGTATGAATGGCCCGGTGGGAGGAGTCTGGTGCCAGGATTGTCTCAGAAATACACACACAAATCCAAGATGATTCACACGCGAATGTGAGGATAAACTCATAAGTTTCAAACATTCAAAACTTTTGTGCACAGCTGTTCTATGAATTGTGTTTTGCGTGTGTGAAATGTATTTTATGAATATATAACTTTATTTTGTGTATGTGAATTGCTTTTTGTGAATGTATATAATTGTTTTCGCACAGATGATTTTTTTTTATGCACGTGAGTTAGGTTTCATGTGTGAATCTTGGTACTTAAGTAAATTATTTTTGAGACAAAATTCACTCCATATTACACAGCCTCAAACCAGATAGAGTCAATGTGCTGCTCTTCCTGTCACTGTTTTTAAACACACACACACACACACACACACACACACACTCACTCTTACACTTACACTTTCCAGAAAGCAGGTTTGTATCTCAGAGATGTTTCAGGGTTAGTTTACTTCAGATAAACGTCTCTAAGCTTCAGATGTTTTCTATGGAGCCCCGCACATGATGCACGCTTTACATAGTTGTTCCCTCGATTTATTAATCGTGCGCACGATTTAGCCTACTATTTTTTTCCTGCATGTCATGTTCGGGGCGGTGTAGTTTTCAGCACACGTGTGAAAGCACAGATTATGTGTCAGTTAATTATAAATCATTATTATTCAGCCCTACTTTTCCCATCTCACATTTCACAGATCTGCATTTAAAAGTGAAAATATTGTATGTATTTATGGACTCTTTTTTTTTTTTAAACTAGATGAGAACAACAAAAGAAAGATGAAACACTCACCTCAAACAATATTTGAAGACTTTTCTCTTCTGAACTGTCGTGTTGAACAGCAGCTCTGAAATTTCTTTCACTTCCTTTCTCTGAAATAAAGGAAGTTAAATTGCTTTTCAAGTGTCGGTCACAGTCAGACATCAGCAAACACACTGACTCTTAGCTGTTTTTTATTCTGAAATCTGTTTGGAAGTAGTTTGTTTCAAATTTGTTCAGTTTTTTACAGTTGCTAACATCCTATTGTCCGATCTTAAGTCACATTTTCAAAACACTTAACACAATTCACACCTCATCCGTCTGTTGTGATCATACCATTAACACAATTCATGTTGTTTTCACACAATAGGCTGTTTGCAGTCACGTGGATCTGGTGACATGTGAAATTCAGGTGGAGGGCAAGCAGTGAAAATTAGAATGGAAGAGATGGAGAAAAGTCTGTACTGTGCAACACATGTTGGACGTGATCCTCGTGTTATGAAGATTAATGATTTTCCACTGAATTGAAAGACTTGACTGCCATCGAGGAGGCAGATATAGAGAATGTGAAGCTGGCGTCACGCCGTGTTCAGTTCTAGTCTGGGTTTGTGTATATCTGCTAGTGATGTTAGGGCAGTATTTTGATTTTCTGCCGTGATTGCGAAAAATGTCACCATTGTAGGACATTTACGCTGAATTGAGAACTGCAACAGGAGCTCAGAGAAAAACTGGACGGTGTGATACAATTTTCACCTTTTCTACATGTAAAAACACTAAGAGAAGCAGGTTGAGGAGGTGACAGGAAGGCGCCAGATATAAAATCTAATAATGTCACTGATTGAACCCACTGCTTATCACTCAATAAAATAATCACAGTGTTTGTGAAAGTTTTGTATTTTGGTTTGGTTTAATAATTAATATAATAATTAATATGTACTAAGACAACATTTTAATGTTACAGCAGAAGCTAAACGCTACTAAAGGACAAAAAACTTTTAACTATGAAACCTCCTTGTGGTTTCTCGGTTTGAGCAATTTGAGCAACCATAAACGACGCAAAACATATGATTTTTGAGTTTGTGATAATGTGAAAAATCTTTCTGATCTCAATTTACAAATGTTCAAACACAGCATGTCAGAAATGAAGACGGGTGGCCTGTAACATGAAGCTAGTTGAACACACTCAGATTTTCATAGTAGGTTTGGAGTTGACAAATCCAGATAAATCCAACTTGGTTTAGATCAGGATCAACTGTTGCACAAAGCTTGGTATAAACTTTCTCTGTCAACTCAGGTTTAATCCAGAGTTTGCAAAGCGTGTGCACCTGAAAGTGTGACACATGCGGCAAACAGCCAATCACACGGAACAATGAGTACATCAGTTTGATTCACTTCTCACGAGAGAGCCGTTGTTGTGCCGAATTCCTACCCCTGCCAAATTATTACCCCCCTAGTATTGGTAGGTTAAGGATTAGGTGTGGGGGAGGGGGTAGGATTAGGGGTGGGGTTAGGATTAGGCAATCAGAAAGCAACTTCAACGAGGGGGGTAATAATTTGGCAGGGGGTCAGAATTGGGCACAACTCAGTACAATTCATGTCTCTTCTGAAGATTAAGAGATTATGAAAAAAATTAAATTAAATGCATGTACAAAGCACGTTGATGCAGTGAAAGATTGAGAAAATATCTGACTATATCAATGCATGTGAATCAAACAAATAGACCAAATAATTAATATAGTTTCACAAAGAGCTCAAAAGAATACATGTAAATTTAATCTGTTTAAAAGCTTTATATATTATGCATGTATTATATTTATTTTAATTTAAAAGCAAAGTTTAATATTGTCAATTAATATAATAGGCATAATTATATTAAAGGGTTAGTTCACCCAAAAATGAAAATTATGTCATTAATGACTCGTTAAAGTCGTTCCAAACCCGTAAGACCTCCGTTCATCTTCAGAACACAGTTTAAGATATTTTAGATTTAGTCCGAGAGCTTTCTGTCCCTCCATTGAAAATGTAAGGTATACTGTCCATGTCCAGTCGAAAATACATTTTGGTCCAAAAATAACAAAAACTACTACTATATTCAGCATTGTCTTCTCTTCCGGGTCTGTTGACTCTTCCACAGTGATGATGATGCTTCTTCTTTCTGTTTTATGGTGGTTGGCATCTAGCTTATTGGTGCATTACCGCCCCCTTCTGCTCTGGACAGTGATGCTGCTGACGTGAGCTGGTGCGCCCGAGCTTCGTTTACAGTCTGAGGGAGACGCACGCTGTATTCAAGCTATTCTACATTGTTTGTATTTTGGTATTGCTATATTTTTTAAAATGGTGCATAAGTGTGCATGACCCCCATCAGCAGCGTCTTACGTCAGCAGCAGAGGTCGCGTTAACCGAAAATTATCCGTCATTGACGGAATTTTTTTAACATTGACGGAAAAATCTGAAGGCCGTCTGTCACGTTGACAGATTACACTGAGGATGATCTATTGTAATAAATTGTAACTGTAATTCACACCCCTGTTCAGGTAGTAGCGAGTGCGCTCCAATGTAGCAGCAGAGCACTGGATCCAGAACAAAAATGAAACTGGCATGAATCTTTTGCTATGCGTTTAATACCGCACAGGCAAGTGCCCAGAAGCTAGTTTCTCAGAAGCAGAGTTTCGGTTCATTCATGTAAGACGTGTTCCAGTTCACGCGCCAGTGATCGTGCCCGCGCCTCCATGTCATGATTATATTTTCTACTATATTTGCTTCTTATTTATTACATTCAGGCAATTGATGAAACATTGATTAAAATTAAGATACATTTTTTACAAAACGAAATTCACTTTAAAGAAAAGCTTTCTACAAAATAAAACTTCATGAAGTGGTCAAAATCATGTCTGACACACTCCATGTCTCCCAACATACTGCGCATCTTATGATGCATCTTATTACTCATGCTCTTCACTTTTCATAATCAAATAGATGGATGAATTTAAAACATAACATAGGACTATTTAAACATAAATATGAAACTACGTTTTCTTTAATGGCTACCAACACGTAGCCTATAGTACAGTACAGAGAAATTTCACGTTTGAATTACCAATTCAAATGTGAACAAAAATAAAAGCAATTAAATGTGTTATTATAATTAAAAGATGAAAATTAAAATGACGGCTAATAATAGATTATGACGGATTTTTTGCGACCCTGTCCGTCAAAATGACGGACAAAGTTACAACGCAACCTCTGGTCAGCAGCGTCACTGTCCAGAGCAGAAGGGGGCGGTAATGCACCAATAAGCTGGATGCCAACCGCCTTAAAACAGGAAAGAAGAAGAAGCATCATCACTGCGGAACAGTCAACAGACCCGGAAGAGAAGACAATGCTGAATAAAGTAGTAGTTTTTGTTATTTTTGGGCCAAAATGTATTTTAGATGCTTCAAAAACTTCTAACTGACCCACTGATGTCACATGGACTACTTTGATGATGTTTTTATTACCTTTCTGGACATGGACAGTGTATGGTGCTTACATTTTCAATGGAGGGACAGAAAGCTCTCTGACTAAATCTAAAATATCTTAAACTGTGTTCCGAAGATGAAAGGAGGTCTTACGGGTTTGGAATGACATGAAGGGTGAGTCATTAATGACATAATTTTCATTTTTGGGTGAACTAACCCTTTAATTTGTCATATGAATTATTTATAGTTTTAATTTATTTTATATAAATATATTTAATAATTAGCAGCAAAAGACAAGCAGATACAGGGGGAGTGGCTTTATTTCATCAGATACGTGTCACTTTACTCACAGCTGATTGGTCGAGTTTGGGTTTGTGATCTCTAACTGTAGCCATGTAGCGTAAGTTACCATAGCAATGAAGCCCGCTAAAAACCAATCCACCTTCATGAGCCCGAAAAACCAGAGATTACTCAAACTACTCTTGAACTTACCTGAGTAGAAACTGAAACCGGCTTTTGTCCAGTTTCCTGTCCTAAGATGGCTGCCGCCACACCTGGGGCTTCAGTCACGATATTAAGACTGTGTCTTAAGAACTAGCTTGACCAACTTGCAGTTAACCAAAGGGGTAATCAATGTTATTTTTCCAATTCCAATTACACCAAAAAAGCATGTCTTAACTTTTAAGACTAGTCTAAGTGGTTTATCCACTGATCTCTTAAATCTCCTATCAAATCAGTATGTGCTACTACTTTTCCATTCGCTGTCTTAAAATATCTTTGTTTCCGTGTTTTGGCAAATTCATGGATTGCACTGTACGTGTACTTAGAATCAGTATAAATTGTGACAATTTTATCTTTTGAAAGCTCACAAGCTCTCGTTAGTGCTGATTTATATAGTAATGATTTCTGCTTCTACCACTTCGTCAGGGAATCTAACAACTGCATAGCCACATAAATATACACCATCTGATGGTTTAGAACATGAACCGTCAACATATAGACTATCCCCCTCTTCTAGGGCCGTATCTAACAGATCAGTCCCAGTTTCAGTTGTTTTCAAACAATCATGTACCCAGTGTTTCCCATCATTGACTGACTGTGGTGGCCCGCCACATTTTAATTTGTCCCGCCACAGTCTCAAAATGAAACGGAAATTATGCTTGGCGCGATATTTAAATAACCGTCTGATAATTGCGTTCTTTTATATGGCAAAAGTGGGAGTCATAGAGCAGAATAAGTAGAGTAGCACCAATTAAGTTTTCGTGCACTATATTCAAAGTCATCTGAAGCCATTCCATAGCTTCATGTGAGGGACAGAAGAATATGTACATCCATAAGTTCACGGTCAGAAACTGTCTTCTCTCTGCTACAGCTGTCAATCATTCAGCGCTCAAACAGCGCGTCGCGTTCGGTAACGACAGTCAGCACGGTAAAACTCTCCAGTATGACATATTCCCATTATAATACTTGATATGTAGATAAAGGGCTGTGGATTTGCATAAAATGACTATCTTTCTATAGTTTATTGCTGTTTCTGAACAATCTCATCATATTGGCTATAGGATCTGTTAGATCGCACAACACAAGGACTATGAATTGGCGTCACATGCACAATAACTGTAATTTAAAAAAGTGAGAAGAAACATATGATTAATAAACTGTTAGATGCAGTCAGATATACACAGGGATTCTCTTTGTACCGTGAACTGCGCGCTCTGACACTGCTTCGATATTGCTTCAAGCACATCATTCTGCACCCGGGATGTGCATTAGCGGTTTTCTGCTGCTGTTTTGAAGCGTTTCTTATTATCATGGTTTTGCACACTGAAAGATTATTAATATTAAAAGATTATTAAGCCTAATTGTTCTGTCGTATCTATCATATCTTGTTGCCCCATTAAAAAGCTGCACAATACATTTAAAATAAGCGTTCATTTTTTTCATTTAATAAGAAAACAAATAGTAATTTTAAACTTTATTAACATTTGGATTTATAAAATTACTGTGCAATTTTTTTTTTTCAAAGAATTAGGCGAGCATACTTTTTGCAGCTGAATTATATAGGCTAATCACCTAGTTTACTTATTTATTTATTGGTCAGCTTATGATTATATATTTTTATTAATTTGTTATTTCTCTATAATGAAGTGGTGTTTAGCGCATTCTGGATTATTTAACAAATCAAAGAGTGACCATTAGTTCCACAAATACAGATGTATAGATACAGGCCCCCATTAATAAATTAATTTAAAAAAAAAGGTAACCTCTTTTGCTACATATTTTTAATGGTTTAAATGTGGACTCTACATGTTTGACCACTTATGAACTATCATTTAGTCTACTATATGTTGTGTACGTGACTAATGTGCCCTACCATCACCAATAAATGAATTACTTTTAGAGCAGAAATTGTTTACAAGAGAACAAGTTTCTTCATTGATCTAGTCACTTAATGTTGCTCTCAGAATGCACCAGATTTATGCATTTAAAATTTAAAATGTACAAAATGGCATGCCCCCGGACCCCCCTAGAGGAACCGATGTCCACCCACCACAGTCTCACAAAATCCTGTGGGAAACACTGATGTACTCATCAATGTGTCAGTCCCAGAAAACTCTGCATTTGTTTGACGGTGGCTGGTTTAATAAATCTCTTTACCAGCTCCACTCTTTCCGGAGAGATCCTTTTTTGTCCTTCTGAGATAATGGCCCAGATAAGAGACTTGTGGTGTCACCCACTCACTTTCTTTCTTGAAGCTTTAAACCCCGCCTCTGCCAGATTGCAGACAATGATGGAGGCCTGTTCACAGTTCATCTGCTACTGATTAAACATGTAGTCGGTGGGAGCTTGAGTTGCTGATTTTTGTGCACGATCGCAGAGAACACAGCAGGCGAGTCAAGTAGCCCTGAGAGACGTGTCCATGTAAATTGTTGTTGTCTGTACGTAAACAAAAATAATGGCTGCACCTGTCAGTATCGGTATGCTGAAAAAATAGAGCATTATCAAGAATATAAAATTTATGTGTAGGTGGTATTGAATTATTATAGTTACCACATCTGGTACCACTGGTGAAAGCGGTATGATCAGATCATTGATCTTCCTCAAATCTTGTGTCAGTCACCAACTTTGTCCATCTGCTTTGAGAATAGGATTAACAGGTGTGTTATATGTTAATAATAATACCCTGTTTCAACAAATTTTCAATCACAGGTTCAATGCCCTTCTCTTTCTCTGAAGAGAGAGAGGGTATTGTTTTACATAGACCGGTGTTTTTGTTTTCAGTAACGCAGTTAAAAATGTGGTTTGGTCTGCAGTGCTGAGCAACTCTCTCAAAGCAATGACAGCATTGTGTGGCACAGATGTTGGCTTAATCATAGGCGCCGATCCCATGCTCGGGGGCTGGAGCACCCATGGAAAAATACGAGATAATCTCCATTGATTTTAACCAATAAAAAATCGATTGGAGCTTTCAGACACGATCTTTACCCTTTTTTATAGTTTATTTAAGGCTGTTTCTATGGTGATATTTTAATGGCAAACGTCGAGAGCGCATCCAAGTGATGCGCGAGCACAAATGGCTCTTCTCTCGATCAGATACATGCGTGTGCTGAAACTCGAACTCTCCTTGCATCAGATATCAGCGAGAGCATGACTCGCAACAACACTCATGAAAAGAATGTGCTTTTGGGTCAAAATTGTCACCTTGCTGCATGGATATAATGCAAATAAAACATCCAGTTGACATTAACTTGAGTTAAATAAGAAACGAACTAGCGCTGAAACGTGTTTTTGAAATCACGCTGAGGAACGTTGTGGCTCGTGTAATAGTCTTCAGACATGCAATCTATCGCTTGACTCTTCTTTACAGGGAAATCACTAACAAAATGCACACAAACATACTGAGCACCCCCACCGGCAGAAACATAAATGAGAGTACAGTTCCTAGCCATATCGACCTAGAAAATCAGAACTTTTCATTTTCCGTCGGTCTTAGTACACAATGTAACTACAGAAGAGTCAAGTTTGAAATAGCAAAAATATCAAAACTCTATGGTCATTTTTGAGTGAGATGCTAACAGTCTAATCAGATTCAATGATCTATGCAAAGCTATGCTAAAAGTGGTACCGCCAGACCCAGAGATCGGCTGAATGGATTTGAAAACGGTAAAACTCAACTGTTTAACTCTAGTGGAGTTGGAAAATGAGCCTATTTCCTGTCAGAGAACATCTCCAAGATGCTATGCACCATATGACTAGTAAGTCAAACCTCAAATCACAGCCTGTGTTCTGCCCACTTATCTGCTGCCTGCCCTTTGGGTTATTTGCTCTGTCTTGGACTTGTGATTGATATCTGCCTGCCCTGATCTACTGCCTGTTCCACATCCACGATTCTGCCTTGTCCCTGCTGTACCTGTTTGCCACTGTTTGACCCTTGCCTGTTTGACCACAAACATTGCTTAATAAAGCCTGCACTTGGATCCCACGTAAAGGCATTATGTGTGCATTATAAGAATACCCTTATGATGCATTATGAATGCAGGCTTCATCTGGTGCTATAATGCATCATACTCTTAAAAGTTAGAACTACAAATAGCTAAGTATTTTAATATATTATAACTACTGTTATGATTATTTATCAGTTGATAAAACATGTTATAATGTTGTTTATAATGCATTATTCATGTACTGTAATGCATTAAGAGTACCCTTATAACGCATTATAAATAAAGGCTTTTTTGTGTAAAGAAAATGCTGTACTTATTATTAATAAAGTACAGACAAAAAAAAAAAAAAAAAAACTTATTAACCAATATTTTTTTTCTATTCAAATCCGTTTCGGATTGGTAATAATACAGAAGGAACACATGAACAGAAACATTAAAATACTGATTCTGCTCAGAGTGAACCGATTGATTTTTTTTTATTTTTTTTTTGCTGAAGCAGAAGCTCTAACAGATGTTCTCTTGAGCAACAAGTTGTCTTTATGTACGTGCTTGACACACATACTCACACCTCGCCACACTTCCCGTTATGTTGATTTCACAAGTGCTTCTTAGAAAAGAACATGCAGTTATTTTCCACTGGTGCAGGCTGTTTTACACAAGAACAGAGAGGAAACAAGTATCAATACATCATGTTATAAATCTAGAGAATAAATGATAAACAATACATTTTTCTTCTACACCTTCAGATAATGATTGACTTTGTTTTGTCAGACTGCCAGAACAGGCATGCTGCTTACCACTTTTCAAATGATTACTGTCATGTATTAGAGTCAGCTTTATTGTAGCCTGGTCTCATTGTTAATATGTACAATATGCACACATTAGCAGCATTTAATCGCAGCATTATTGCGTTTTTACAGCAAAAATTCGGCACAACACCGGTACATGTAAACACCATATAGGATTAGATAACATCTCATGTTAACAGTCCACTGAATCTTTCAATTCAAAAGTCCTCAGACCTGATTTATGACAAGATTTTAGAGTAAGCGTTCTGAACTTGAGCTTCTTGACAGTTCGATTTAGCTGGCGCTAGGGCTGTCACGATATCAGATTTTTCACACCACGGTTATCGTGGTCAAAAGAATTCACAATATCGATGTTTCGCGATATCTATAGAAACCTTGAAAAAAACCTAATGTTATCAGTCAAATTCATCTTTACTTTATTTTGTCTCTTTTATTCTTTTTTTTAAAAGGCCAATGAATCACACCATTGCATACAACAACTACATTTAAGGGTAATCAGATACTGATAAACACTTGATAAACAAACAACTGATAAACACAAGGCACAATTATTTAATTTTTGCATTCTCTGTCTTTAGAAAAAGCCTTTAGTATATCTGATTATCTGATTTCAAGATGGAGTAACAAACACTGCCTGAATGTTTTCCGAAGAACTGAAAATGCACATTTTAAAGACCATGCTGTGTGATTTTATTTAGAGGCAGAAATTATAATATTTGTTATAGTATTCTATACAGTGATAAAGGCTATGCATAGCATTATAAATATTCATTATCCTGACGAAAATAACCAAGACAGCTTGAACACAGACAAACCATATACTGTCAAAATAGTGTTAATTCTCTTCATGTTAAATCATTCAAAACGTCTCTATCTGCATTTTAAATGCACATTTCATACAGATTACTTAGTCAGATAGTAGCCTATTTCTTTTTGTTTTTAATTGTTTCGTTTAAAAGTAGACATTTCAAGCTTTCTATGGATATATTTCTAATGTCTGTGAGCCAAGCAGCCTATACGCTGAGTTTTGGTTAATTTATGAGACATGCTCCAGTTCACGTGCAAGTGATCGCGCCGGTGGCTCAATTATATTGTCTGCTTTATTTGCTTCTTCTTTATTATATCCAGGCAATTGGTTGATGAAATAGTGATTCAAATTAAGATACATTTTTTACAAAATGAAAATCACTTTAACAAATGGCTTTCTACAAAACAAAACTTAATGAAGTGGTCAAAATCAAGTCTGACCCACTCCATTTCTCACGATATATTGCGCATCTTATGATGTAGCTATCCTTACTCATGCTGTTCACTTTCATAATCAACATAGATTAAATAAAAAAACACATAATATTTAAAGATAAATATGAAACTAAAAACGTTTTCACTCACATGCTCGCTGTGTAGAGAATATCCTCTGTCTTATCAGACGACATGATTTTGCACGGCAGTAGCAGCTGCGGCATGCTTCATCTTCTTCTGTTTTATGTCAGATGGCAGCGTTAAGGTGAAATACCGCCACCTATTGTACTTTGGGATGTCAACCAGGTACTGGCACTGGATTATTTACGTGTTAAATTATCATGTGTATTATTCATTTTAAATATTACGGTTATCTCGATATATTGTCAGACACATAATTAACACAATATCGATTTTTCATGTTTTAAATATCACGGTTATTATCAATACCGGTATATTGCGACACCCCTAGATGAAAGATGGCGTATTGTATCGCTAGTGCCATCATTCCCAGGGTGGTGAGGCCTTTCTTCAGCTTTTGCTCCCAGCATCTTTAAAGACTGTAGTGATGCAGCAGCTTCATGATGAGCATGGTCATCAGGGAGTGGAACGCACAACAGAGCTGGTCCGACAAAGATGTTTTTGGCCAGGTATGTCTGATGATGTTAAGCGATGGTGCCAACAATGTGAACGCTGTACTGTTGCTAAGGATGTCTTTCCTCAAGTCCAGACATATATGGGCAATTTGTTAGCTTCAAGACCTAACCAAATTCTGGCTATTGATTTTACATTGATTGAGCCATCACAGAATGGAGAATGTTCTTGTCCTGACTGATGTGTTTTCCAAATACACCCAGGCGGTGCCAACTCGTGACCAGAGAGCATTTACAGTGGCGAAGGTGTTGGTTAATGAGTGGTTCTACAAGTATTGGCGTTCCAAGTCGCATCCACTCAGACCAGGGAAGGAACTTCGAAAGTATCCTTATTTGTCAATTGTGTGAGTTGTATGGCATTGAACGGAGCCGAACCACACCAGCCCATCCTACTGGAAATGGTCAATGCGAGAAATTTAATCGCATCCCTGCACAATTTACTGCACACTCTACCCTCTTGTAAGAAGAACTGGGCTCAAGTGGTTTTCTCCTATAATACTACCCCACACCAGTCTACATACCAATCTCCATATTTCTTAATGTTCGTGCAAGACCCACAATTTCCTGTTGACGTTCTCTTGGGTAGGATTGAGGCTCCCACTCAAGGTAGTGATTCATGACTGGATTTATGACCATCAGGCTAGACTTCAAGTGGCCTTTGATGGGGCTAGAAGTCACATGAAGGCTGCAGCAGACTGTAGAAAAGAGCGAGATGACCGGAGAGTACAGGATGAACCTCTATGTCAAGGTGAGTTGGTGTATTTGCAGGACCTTTGTGTGCGAGGCTGGGCAAAGATTCAAGATTGCTGGAGTTCTGTGGTTTACAAATTGCTGCGAGCCCCTACACCTGGTGGGTCTGCGTACACCATTGCCCCTGTTGATGATTTGGAAAAAGTTAGACATGTGCATCATACCCTGTTCAGCTCAACCATCTGGGCAGAATTGAGCACAGCCTTCTAACTCAGTTTCAGAGTCTGATCAAGTATCGATGGAATCTGGGGACCTATCGGATGACGATATGTGTTTGCTGGTGTCTTCAGAGCAAGAAATTTCCCTTCCATTTATAGTGCCAAGTGTTCGTCCATCTTTGCCGCCTCCTACTCCTGCTCCATCTTTGCCCCGAGGGTATGTCCATGTCATCTAGTAGTGTCCCTGATCTTGAGCCTACTCTAGTCACTAGGCGAGGAATCATGGACTCTTCAGTGGCATCAGAGGGCATAGTTCCTACTGTAAGAGCACATTTACGTCAGACTACACGAACAACTGCAGGCTACCATTCCAATGTCCATCACTTGCCAGAGACAATGGGGGATAGAGGGGGTATTGTGAACTCTCAGATAACTGTAACAAACAATGTTTCCACTCTCTTTAGGCCTTGGAGTTAATATCGTCGGGTCGACGAATTTTAAACCAGGGAGTAGAATGTGACAGGTTAAGTTTCTTTATTTGTTTAATGGTGTATCTCAACTCAGGAGACACGCAGACACGTTTTCATAGTTGCAGATCATAGTCTAAAAATGTGTGTGTTATCAGGGATGTGTGTGCGTGGAGTGACAATCGAGCGCAGGTAGCATAAAGTTATAGTAGTCTGAGTTTCGCTTGGGAGTTAAGACATTTTTCTCGTGGGTTCTTTTTTTGGGAAAGGGGAAATCATTTAAAAACGGTTTTACTATTTGTTTTTTTTGTTTTCAGGTGTGGCCTAAGAGCTTTGATGCCGGTTTGATACGCCTGTTTGATATACCTGTTCTTATATACCTCTTCTACACCTTTTTGATATACGCGTTTCATTGATTGAGCTCCATATTGCCATTTCACTAATACAACTGGCTGTGGACGTCGCGGTTCTGCACCGCTGATTGGAACAGTGTTTTAAAGATTATTCTGCCCAACTTATTTGTACATTTAATTTATTCAGTTATAGTCATAGTGCCTGCGGACAACTGGAAATAACTTGTTCCCTTTCGAAAGGGAACTCAACTCTGCGTTGGAATACACAATGGGGAACGTCACGTGACCCAGGTGTCTGAAAACCAACTATCCAACAACTCCAATCCCTATTGGCCGGCGACAGCCTATGACGTAATTGTTATGATACAGACGGGTCGGACACAGAGAATCACAGGTAAGTGTTGTTTATTGACAACAGTGACAATGATTAAGACACAGCAGAGCATTGACTGATGAAATGAGCAACAATGAAGAAGTATGAGATGAATAGTTACAGTCCTTTTGTCTTTTGCAGATATCAGAGTCCTTAGAGATCGCTGGAGGTAAGTGAGCACTCACACACACAGAAACAAGAGGAGCAGGGATCACACTGGAGACAGGTAAGTAGAGAGTCCAAGAGTCTGTAAGCATTTGGGGTATGTACAAACGAGACCGGACGTGGAGTGGTGTGTGTGCGTGCTCTTTTATAGTGCGAGTGATGATTGGCTGATGAGGTGCAGGTGTGCGTGATCAGTATTCTGGTGAAGGTGAGCGTTGTGATTGGGTGATGGTGGAGCCTGGCGTGTCTGTGACACATGAATGATTTACACAATTTTTTTCTGTTTGTGTTTCATGCAATGAAACTGAACGGTGACTGCATTATGCCTGAGATCTGCTTTTGGGATCCACAGACAGACTCAAACAGGTTTGGAATGTTACAAGGATGAGGAAATTATTTTAATTTTACATCTACCACTTTAATAATGTTACTAACAGTAAATTTTGTACTTTGCAGGGATCTTGGCCTAGTTTGCTGAAACAAAAATCCTCCTGTAGACCTGAAAATCATTGAAGTGCCTGGATCATCCACCAGAAAAGAGAAAAAAGAAGCCTAGCAGAAAACAAAGCTGCTGTAACTTTTTACTTTTCTGATTAATTACCTCAAATGTATCTTGTGAAGATTTTATTATTGATTGGATTTTATGTTGCCGTGAGTACAGGTGCAGTCACATTTGTGGCATTTCTGTTAAATCACTCAGGCAAAAAGGTCCATTGATCATTATAAGCAATATAGTGACATATTATATGACGCAGCTCACATAGGAGTCACTTTTAATCAGCTTTCTGTTGGTCAAATCTGGCGAATTTCAGTAACCAACTTGGATACTTAGTGAAATTTTTGACCACATATGAAATTAAAGGGTTACTTCAGGATTTAACATTAAGCTTTGTATTAGTAGAATACCACTAGTATTTTCGAATTACCGTGCTTTCCCCCTTCATATCAGCCCGAGATGAGAGATTTATGCATTTTTATTCTGTAAAAAAGCCTCTGATGACGCAAAAATCGTCATTTTGTGTCATCGGAGGCTTTTTTGGCCAGAGGCATAAAACTACAGCCAGTAATAGCAGGTAGTTCCGCATTTTTTCACCACGCCCATACATATGCGCGTTTGAGGTTACTCACGGACATAGATCAAAGATTTTATCAAAAGTGGGTGTCAATTATATTTTTAAGCTTAACATATTTTGTTATAGTCTGCACTACATCAGTGGTTCATCTCGCAAATTTATCGGTCTCTGCAGTCATCTCAACCAATACAGCAACAGGCTTTTGTGGTAACGTTAGCATAAATAGATAAATAGACTAACTCAGTTTTACAGAACAGTGGCTTTACTTTGATAACAGTCAACTTATATGCAACTTATATGTAATTGTCTATCTAACGTTACTTTGCTAAGTTTGCAGTTTTACTGCTACCTATGTGCTACCTACAACACTACATATAGGCTACTGTATTATCAGTCTAGTATCAGCGAGTCTTACCTCTAGGCGAATACGCTTAGTACCAGATGCCCAGGCTGTTCGTCCTCTGGGAAAGTGAATATCGATCGCGGTGTCCTTCAGAATGGTTCTCTTCATTGCAAGGATATTTGGTTCGTAGTCCTCGTGCTTGAAATGGAGACTACATATTCTGCGGTTTTTTAGGTTTTCTATAACGGTGTCATCTCCAAACTTCGGGTGTTTGATGGCCCGCAGCCACTGTTTACATCGCTCCAAATCTTTAACTTAATCGGAAAATGATGGAAACGTACTTGTCCTTTCCTGGTCTTGGGTGTACATCCAGGTACAAAGCAATTTAGCACCATTTCGCTGTAAATGTATGAACTAACTCACGATTTATAGAATTAATATGTAACAAAGCAAGCCTAGTTGTTTGAATTTTCCTGGTAATTCCGCCTGTAACCGATAGGCGTGGTTTGGGCGTGGCCTCGCAGGGGCAGCAAAACAAGTGCATTCTGGGAGTTGTTGTCTTTCATCCACATTAGTCAAAAATACATTTTCTGCCTTTTCTCAGTCTAGAAAGCTCCAAATTCAAAAATAATTTCACATTTCTACTACATAAATGACCAATTTTAAATACACATTCATCTTTCCAGGGGTGAAGTACCCCTTTAATGATTGTGTGGATTTCTATTGAAATTACTGGAATTCATTCTCCAAACAGCAGCAAATTTTACTGCACCTTAAAGGGTTAGTTCACCCAAAAATGTAATTTCTGTCAAGAAGAACGAAGGTCTTAGGGGTCTAAGGTCTGACACCCTCATGTCGTTCCACACCCCTAAGACCTTCGTTCTTCTTCCGAACACAAAATTAAGATATTTTTGATAAAATCTGATGGCTCAGTGAGGCCTCCATTGACAGCAAGATAATTAACACCTTCAGATGCCCAGAAAGCTACTAAAGACATATTTAAAACAGTTCATGTGACTACAGTGGTTCAACCTTAATGTTATAAAGTGACGAGAATACTTTTTGTGTGCCAAAAAACCAAAATAATGACTTTATTCAACAATATCTACTGATGGACGGTTTCAAAACACTGCTTCATGAAGCTTTGAAGCTTTATGAATCTTTTGTTTTGAATCAGTGGTTCGGAGTGTGTATCAAAGTCCCAGCAGTGAACCACTTGAAATTTTGAAACACTTATCACTAACAAAGCCTCGTTTACTGAAATCACGTGACTTTGGCAATTTTTTATGCGCTAACTAACCACTGATTCGAAACAAAAGATTCATAAAGCTTCGAAGCTTCATGAAGCAGTGTTTTGAAATCGCCCATCACTAGAAATTGTTGAATAAATTAGTATTTAGTATTTTTGGCACAAAAAAGGTATTCTCGTCGCTTCATAACATTAAGGTTGAACCACTGTAGTCGCATGAACTGTTTTAAATATGTCTTTAGTAGCTTTCTGGGCATCTGAAAGTGTTAATTGTCTTGTTGTCAATGGAGTCTTCACTGAGCCATCGGATTTTATCAAAAATATCTTAATTTGTGTTCCGAAGATGAACGAAGGTCTTACAGGCCTGTAAATGTGGTAAATGGAAGCTTAAACATGTTTGTTTACCATGCAAGAACCAGCGAGGTTCATTCTTGTGTTACATAGCACATTTGAGCTTCAGCAAGAACCAATGAGTTGGTTCGGTTGAGCTTCTTGAGTTTTTTTTTTTGCCGATCACTGTTGAATAAAAGCCTAAAATAAATCTGTTCACCATTTAAAATGATCGAGTTTATTCAGAAAATTTGGACAAAACCACTCAATTCATATGGATTAGTTTTACAATCTCTTTATAAACTTTTTGAAGCGTCAAGTTGGCTGTTGCATAGCTGTCTATGGAGGGACAGAAATCACTCAGATTTCATCAAAAATATCTTCATTACATGAGGGTAATGAATGTAATTAATGACATTTTTAAAACACTGATTTATTACATGGAACGTTTGTGTTTCAATGCATTTTGTTGATGTCTATTCTTGTATAGCCTATTGTATATAAATGGTTTGTTATTCATGTTGCTTATGTATTACACTATTTTTTAAATGTGTATTGATATTAAGCCTATTGCTTTTTTTAAGTGCATGCAAGTGTATGTAATAAAGTGGATCTATATGCAATAAACAATTTTTATTTTGCATTTGTTTCAGTTTTTCAATTTATTTATTATAATAGAAGTTAAGGGTAACCATAGTACCAACATGAAAATAAACTAATAAAAAAAAAATAAAAAAAGAAATTATGAGTTTATTGTCAACATTTTATCTCAACTTTTTTCTTGAAATTTAAATGACATTTTTCTCATAATTTAACGAGTTTATTCTCGTATTTCAACAACTTTTTTCTTGTAATTTAATGACTTTATTCTCAACATTTTATCTCGACTTTTTTCTCGAAATTTAACAACTTTAATCTCAAAATGGTTTTATTTTTTTATTATTGCTTGGCCCTAATCCTCTTCCATATTGATCTGTATGATGTGGTCGGTTTTTTTTTGTTGTTTTTTTTGTTTTTATTCCAAAAGCACCTTGTGCTTTATACAACTTTTTATTTTACTTGGAAAATATCACATTCATGTGAAAAAATGTTCTAAGCCAAACTTTGAACATTTTATAAAAGAGATTAAACAATATGGTACTACATCAGACAAAATTAATAACAAAAAAGCAAGAAAGACAAATGAACCTTTTGTTACTTTAAATTGTTATAATTTTTCCCCTGACATGAATTATTTCACTTTACATATTCTTATGTTTAATTGTTTTGTACTTGTTGTGAGTTGTATATGCTTGTACAAATCTTTGTATATATTTGTTTGCATTAATTTAAAGAATAAAATAAATAAATAATGTTTATTACGTTATATGGAGAGGGCGGGGTTTATGACCTATACTGCACTCAGCCACCTGGGGGCGATCGAGACGCTTTGGCTTCACTTTCAGAACTCTTGTGGCGCTTGATAAGGAGGAGATCAACATCTGAGGAAGATCACGTTCATCAGCAGTGTTCAAAGGTAAAATAACTCGCCTACCGTTATTAATAAACTTTATTTAACGTAGCAGTCATTCATGTAAAAATGAGATATTGTTACATACATGTTTGATATGTAGTTTAAACTTAGTGCTAACTAAGGCCTATTTAAGTACACATGGATATATTAAGCCTAAAGTACCCGGAGGTGTACCAAGCGTTTGTTTGTAAATAACTTCATCTATTCTGTCTCTTAAGTACGATGAAACATTAGTATTTTACTTAGGATCTATTGGCTAAACAGATAATAAGATACAATCATAGTTAGCACTTAATATTTCTGTATATGGCCAAATCATTCACAAAATCGTACATAAAGGAATGTTTACGCTCAGGCTCGAAGCGTCTAAGCCAATAAGATTTGCTGAATTATAAACCAATGAAATTGTGCCCCGCCCCTTCGTCCAGACCGCTTGGAATCGTGAATCGTGGAACGCGTTATTGTGACGTCACAGTGCGCGCAGCCGCTTCATAAATCGAGTCAGTTGAAATTCAGCTCTTTGTCGGAGTTTAAAGCTGCTCTTTGGTCTCTTGCGATCGATCTGTAGTACTGAGTGTTACAAGTCTACCGCTAGAACCAACAGGCAAATACAGTGTTCACGCAGCTCGTTGAGATGGAGCATCTGATGACTGTTACATTGGACACTATGTTTGAATCTTTCCACTGGATCTGGAAAGCTGTAGCAGCTTGGACTCATTCGAGGACGCTCAGGTTGAGCCACTGAGTGGCGCTGTGAAGCCGGCTGACAGAAAGCCCTGCAGTAGCAGCTGCCAACAGCTCCCGACAGAGGCGCCTCGACCACCGGCTGTCCCTACAGTCGCCTGGGAGGACGATTCAACAGGTAACTGACAACGTTAATTAATCAAACCGCAGGAGACAATTACTTTGTGACTTCTATGTAACACGGCATCAGCACTGTGTTTTTTAACTTTTCAAGTGTTCTTGGAAATTTGCTGAGCACAGAAACAATGCAAAAGCTGATAATTATTCACATGAACTCGCTGCATTAGGACAGTTTTACTCGTGAATCATGTAGCTGTAATCTGTGCTGATAAAAACAATGTTTCTAATCAACATTCATTCATATACTCTATATTGTGTATTTTTTTAAAAATATATATTTTTTGCATGTTGTTATTTCCTGTTTACTTCTTCTATTTTATTATCTGTGTCTTGTCACTGTCATTCTGTCTCTCATGTGTAAACATACCTGGCAATAAAGCTCTTTCTCACTCTGATTGTTTGCAGAAAAGCGCACACAAGGAAGGAAACTCTTTGCTGGCCTCCGGAGAGCGTGGAAGTCGATAAAAGGATCCTTCCAAACCCAGGAAGAAACCCAAGTGTGTGCTTTTGTGCCTGAGGATCCATCGCAGGAGCTTCCACACTCATCCGGCGTGGATCCGACGGGCACAGATCCGCGGGAGTCTGAGCCAACAGACAGTGAGTCTCCAGATATTACCACTCTGATTCATGTCTATGTCAGCCTGATGCTTCTGGGTTTAGTTTTCATTTTTCCTCGTCTTCTGCTGGTTCCTCACCTGAAAGACCACCAAAAGATCTGTAAGGTCATTTTTTTAGTGTGTGGAAAAAGCGCCAATTACTAAAAACTAAACTAGCCAATCAGATTTCTCTTTACCAATCCCACACCCATACCACACAAACACATTTGACTTCACAACACACAAACGCACACCTTTATTTATTCTCATTCCCTCTTGCTTTCTTAGTATGTCATGAGTGCACAGATTAATAACCAATTTGGGGAAAAAACTGGCATTAGGTTAGTGCCCTTTATGGTACGCACAATTAGGATAATTACGGTGTGACTTCAATGTGAAACAGCATCAGCACTGAGTTTGTCATTTTTCTAGTGTTGTTGGAAATTGGCCCAGAAACTCTCATGAACTCACAACATAAAGCAGCTCTACATTAGGACAGTTTTACTAGTGAATCATTCAGCTGTAATCTGTGCTGATAAAAACAGATGTTTCTAATCAATATTCATACATGTACTATCTATTTTTGTCTATTGTGTATTTTTTTTAAATATATATATTTTTTGCATGTTGTTATTTCCTGTTTACTTCTTCTATTTTATTATCTGTGTCTTGTCACTGTCATTCTGTCTCTCATGTGTAAACATACCTGGCAATAAAGCTCTTTCTCACTCTGATTGTTTGCAGAAAAGCGCACACAATGGTGGAAACTCTTTGCTGGCCTCCGGAGAGCGTGGAAGTCTAAGAAAGATTCCATCCAAACCCAGGAAGAAACCCAAGTGTGTGCTTTTGTGCCTGAGGATCCATCGCAGGAGCTTCCACACTCATCCGGCGTGGATCCGACGGGCACAGATCCGCGGGAGTCTGAGCCAACAGACCGTGAGTCTCCAGATATTACCACTCTGATTCATGTCTATGTCAGCCTGATGCTTCTGGGTTTAGTTTTCATTTTTCCTCGTCTTCTGCTGGTTCCTCACCTGATCTGCACAGGTGTATTTTGAGTTCATTCTCATGCTGTATATTAACATGTTGTTGTGCATTTTTCAGGATCCTTTGAATCTCCTTATGATGTGGGATTGAAACTGAAGTCGAGAGGTGGTGTCAGTTATCATGTAGGATTTCGAAACTCTGATGACAAACGAGTATGTTGCCCTTTCTGTATACACATATATATTCATATATTCTGTATATTTCTGTCTTTACTCTTTCAGTCCTGATGTAAGCATTAATGTTTACAGTTTTGATCAGAAAGGTACAGACTGTTAGATTAGATGTACACAAACAAAAATAAATCAGTTTACAAAAATGTTCTTCATTTTTCAGGTATTGATCAAATTTATTAAGAAGAACCAGCCTGAGAAACTAGTGGAATTGGTAAGCTGAAAAGACTTTATTCTTCATAAAATGTTTTATTAAATTCTAATTTGGTAATTGATAAGTTTGTATGTAGACAGTATAAGATATCATTGAAATTGTAAAGTACATTGCTTTCATCTTCGGCAGCCCTAGAGTGGAAAATGAAGTGTACCGGGCCTTTATTTAGGAGATTTGAGATCAGTAAGGAGTTAACTAAGCTTTTGTCAATCTCTTTTCTTTAGCCTGGGTATTCCTACCCTTTAAGTCAAGAGGCAGCTGCAACGTTGATGGTGCAAAAGCCTCCAACTAGCGAGCATCTCGTACAATTATATGATCACTTTGTCATGGAAGATCAAGACATCTTGATTATGGAGTATCCAAGTTCCTACATCAGCCTGTTTGAGTATGTCAACCGAAACAGAAGTAACCTGACCGAAACTGAGGTGAAACTCATCATTCGGGGGCTCATTGTTGCTCGTCAGCACTGCACGAGTCGTGGTGTTTATCATCGCACACATATGAAAAACATCCTTGTCCACACAAAAACCCTGCATGTAAAGCTGATGGACTTTGGAGGCGCACTGCTCGTCGAAGAAAGACGTGAGTCGGCTTTTTAAGCACAGTTCACTGATGACTTATTTACTACAGTTCACTGATGATGTTTTACTGAACACTGAGCATGTATTTCTTACAGGAGATGATGAACCTGTATTAATCAGTGCAATCAGAAATTACGGTGAATGGGCAACAACTGATGACTTACGCATACTGCTGGATCTGCTGGTCCCGACAATAACTCGTTGCTTTTGGATAAGACCACGCGTCTCCAAAGGTGAGACCAATAACTAGTGTGAAAAACATATAAAGCCCTGACATGAGTGACCGTAAAATTATCAGTGGGCATCCAGAGAAAGTCATAGTAACAAATGCAGTGTGTTTCATGGTAACATTACCTTACATGAACTACATGTCTCAATCAAACATGACCAATCAGTTCTCTTCTAAAAAACGTTTACAGAATGCCTGGATCTTCTTGAGCACCTTCATGATGTAAAGTCGCGGATGACGTTACAGGCTATGTTGGCTCATGACTGGTTTAAAAGAAAACCAAAGAATAAGAAAAGTAAGCATGAGAAAAAGAGATTTTTTTAAACATTTTTTGACACATTAAGGCCACCTTGGCACCTCTTGACCATAATTAATATCATGCTCTCATTATTTGCCAGGTTCCCCTGCATTGGCAGCTCAGGGCCTATAGTTCAGCTGTATGGGTCATCAGCCGGTGACGGTTCACTCCTTTAACCTTGGGGCGTCTCCCTTCTGCATGATCAGCCAGGGACCCCGGGGACGGTTCACTCCTTTAACCTTGGGGTGTGGATAAGACCACGTGTGTCCAAAGGTGAGACAAACAACAGGTACAAAATGGAAATGACATTGCTTGAAAAACATATAAAGCTCTGACATGAGTGACAGTAAAATTGTTTGTGTCAAACCTTGATGAGTGTAAAGAGATGGAAAAGAGATTTTTGATAGATTGATTTTGATTTTTGATTTTTGATAGATTCAGGCCTTCTTGCCTCCTCTTGACCTTAATATCATGCTCTCATTATTGGCCAGGTTCCCCTGCTTCGGCAGCTATAGCCTATGGCCACGGCCTATAGCTCAGCTGAAGGGTTATCAGACTGGGACCCCGGGGATGGTTTACAGCTTTAACCCTGGAGCGTCTCCCTTCCACCCCTGCATGATGACACTGATGGCAGCTGTCCTCTACTTGTGAAATGTTTGTGTGCCTCCAACCTACTCAGAACATTATCGCGTCCCACTGATAGCGGCCTTGTGCGAGCCCCACCTAGCAGCCTGACAGGATGTGCTGGAGGCTCACATTTGGACTCCGTTCTTCCAGGCCAGACCACCATGTTTCAGACAAGCGTCATGGCAAACCTTGTACTTGCCTGGAAGCTGGCTTTAATCATTCCTTCCTTAATGAAAAAATAGTACACTTAAGCACCATTTATTCAAATGTAATTTAGTGTAACTAAATGTATTTGTGGCACACTGTAAATTGTTATACTTAAAGTCTGTTCAAGTGGATCAACTAATTTTAGTTGTCCAAAAGCAGTGCTGAAGTTCAGGTTGTATTAATTGTAAACTTGAAGTGTGTTAATGGCATCATTATTGTGTGCTTCTAATACAATAAAGTGATCTTTAAAAATAATGGCACAGCTTAGGATTTTGCCTTTTACTGGTATTTTACAGACACCCCCTAGTATACCAGTAAAGCTCACTTATCTAGAGACCAGAGAGACATTGGGAACAGATATATGTACAACCATGGATTCAAACCCGGGTCGCTGCCACACAAGCGCGCTCGGTTCTGTAAATGTTAGAAAGTCATGCAAATATTTACATTTTTCTGCTAAACTTCACAGTGAACGAGCTCTGCTGAACAGACGGGATGCAATAGAAGCGCAATTATTCTAAAATAAACATTTCGCTAAAATATTTGATGTTGGACTCTAAATGTGCCTTATATACAATTTTAACCCTACAAGTAAGTGTATTTTTAATGGACTATTGTAATGGGGTAAATTCAATATACTTTGGGCCAATTACTGAGTTTAGATTCATCTTACAATTAAAATTTAGTCTGTGCATATTTATTTTAATTTTTAAATTTGTGATTATAATTTCTGCTCTTCTAATAACCATAAAGGTACTACAGCTGCCAAACAAAACCAGAGAGAAATGTATTCATATATTTTAAAACAATCTAATATTGGGCACAAAACATTTAGCCAGTAAGAAAAGAAAACCTGTAGGTTACACACACACACACACACACACACACACACACACACACGCACAGAGAGAGAAACATGAGACCGTAACAGGGAAAATTGAGATATGTGGAATAAAATAAAATAATAAAATAAAACAAATTAAAAAGTGGGAGACATTGGATCCAAAATGCAAAAGTCTCACACTATTTCTCTCTTGAACACACAGGCACGTGCGCGCACACACGCATACACATGTATTATAAAGTAAAACTGGCACTTCAAATCACCATTTAAACCAAACAAACAAACAAAAAACTTGACAAAAGTAGTCTTTGATAATCTCTAAATATATATTCAAATCAACAACCTAAAAAAAGGAGAAAATATGTGCAAAAACAACTAGGGAATTCACAAGCCTTTCTATAGAGAGCTGTACATCAATCTAGTGGTTAACTATGGTATTGCATGAAATTATTGCTCACTACTCTCACCAGGTGGTACCAATCTGACTTAAAAAATAATTATTTTAAAAGCCTAGTCTCTATTTTAACCTGAAATACAGCATGAATTGAAAAATAGCTGAAAAATAATGAAAATTACGTATCATTTTTTTTATTATTATTTTCAATGTGGAAAAATAGATCATAATTATTGCATAAATATTCATTATTACGATAAAATTCTCTCAAAATTCGAAAGAAAAATATTATTGAATAAAAATATATTACATTGATTTTACTGGGGGAAAAAAATATTTGATTTCAGGGGTCCGGTCACTTTTGACCGTGAAGGTCCTGAGTGTGACTCCTAAATGAAGAACCCCAGAGGGTTAAATAAAGCAGAAGAGACTTCTTTCTAAAATTATGTTTCTGTGTTTCTAAACTTTTTAAAAAGTACTGTATATTTTCTGCCTTATTTTGTGATCATTTTGTGATCATATGTTGTGTCAATGTTATATATAAATATTATTATAGATAAATAAGATAAAATATAATAAATTATAGATATTAGTGGTTATTGTTCAGCAGTGTATTTGATAACTAATTAAAAGCAGGTGATGAGATAAAAAGATCTGTAAATGAAACAAAGGTCAGAAAAGTAACTGATTTGCTGGAATCAAAATGTGGATATGGTGATAGTGAGCGCTAGCCAATGAGATTGCTGATTGAGAATTAGTTCCTCTGATTATTTTGACAGGAAAAAGCCCACACAGTTTTTCTATGTTATACTCAAAGATGAGATTTGACTCTTGTTTCTTTATTTGTGCATAAATTCATTTTTACAGATTAACACCTTAGCCTTGAGGGGAGGCACAACAACAAAACAAACTGTTTGGCAGATTCTCAGCTTCCTTCTTTCAAACACCTTGACCCGTCAGACTAACTGGAGGAGAATCAATGGCAATGCTTTAAATCAAGGCTGCATTTAAAGACACCTCTTTTAAAAACTGTAATTAATGCCAAGGTTTTCTGAAAATAACTGATTTATTCATGTTGTTTGGTGCCAGCTAAAAATTTTACCCTATAAATGTTAGATTTATAATAAATAATAGTTACCTTACTGTTGGTTTCTGTTTGTCATTGAAGCTGCTGTCAGAAGAAACCGCTTAACTGCTACTGCACCCGACCAAGAAACTGAACATTGGGTTTAAAGATGGCTGCAGCTTGCCACAGACAGGGACGGAGGCCATCGAGCAAGAGAAAAAAAAATTAAGATCTTGTCTTTAAACTGTTGATCTGAATTCTCCACTTCAAGAATCCTCTGTTAGAGGTTCAACGGTGTATTCAGTTCTGTGAGAACAGTTGAATGTGTAATGACATTCTGTATGTATCTGAATTATTTATATTTATACAAGTATTAATCTGTATTTATCAGTTTTGTCTTTGTTTTATATTTATCTTAGGGTGACCATATTTTGATTACCGAATACCAGGACACTCAGCCCGGCAATGAGATACTCAAATGATACTCGAAGTTTACTCAAAGATGCCTTCTCTGTCTGGATAGAAAATTGTTATATTACAAAATACTATCTATAACCAAAGACACAAATTCAGATAGGCTTCTCAGAGGTTACTCAACATGTTTTATTATGACAAGTTTAAAAAATAACGAATGAAATAATGATAGAAATAATGTCTCTTCTGTATTAGAAAAATAAATAACTAATAAATAACTAAAAAAATACCTCTGCTATATTAGCAATCCAAATTTAACAAAAATAGCTCTCACAAACTTAAAAAAAAGCTAACAGAAAAATATCTATATCTTTAGTTTTCTTCATCCTCATTTTCCTCTTCATCCTGTTTTTCTTCCTCATCCTCCTTGTTTGCCCATCTATATTTTGCTGTAGAGCTGATCTTTCCCAGCAGTTTTTTGTTGCTTAACAAATAGGCATGAAAGTTATAAAGAAATGTATATAGGCCTGTCAGCTGTTACATCTCAAGGTACAAAGGAAGAGCACGACGAGCTGAACTCATTGTAGACGACAGCTGAAGGTTGCTCTGCTGTTACACAAAGTATCTGTCATTGAGTTACAGACGACTGCACAAATCATGCATACTAATGACAACATTATAAACTGTTACCTAGAAGGAAACAACTGTAGTTTAGCCATGAGTCAGCCACGACGCTGAGAATATAATTACCTTTATGGAATAATCCACTAATGTGCTGAGATGGATTGTGAACTAAAATTCTCCATTTTTGAGATGTGGCCCACATCTGGTCCGGTTGTGGCTGACTTCTGGCAGTTGAGTCTTCGCCGTCATTCCATGCGGTATGTGGGCCTGAAGATTTAAGAAGATTTTTTAAGAAGAAGATTTTTGTTTCGCACGGATTGAAAATTCGTGGGTACGGTTTATTAATCCGTGGGCACGATTTGTTAAACCGAGGGAACAGTTTAAGAATTCGTGGGTACAGTTTATAAACTGAGGGGACGGATTGTAAAACCGTCGGCACGGATTGTTTTTTTTCTCCTATAGGTGACGTGCGGGGCTCCGTAGATTAGCGTTTGTCTCAACTTTGACCAAAAGCATACAAAAAAAACATTAAATACTCACCAAATCCGTATTAAATGATGCTTTTATAAATATCTGGTCCCAAAGTGCGATGTTTAAGCACATTAATCTGCGACAGCTCTGCTCTGACACCGTTCACAAAATGGAGGATTCAGTTCTCCCTCTTCTCGAGAGCACGTTCTAGGGCTGCGTTCTAGTTCGTTTTTTAAATGCCCTTCCCTTGCTAACTTCCCTCAGTCTCGTTGACTCGGATGTACGTCATTGCTTACGTTGGACGAGTGCCCACTTCTGGCGGAACCTATGCAATAGGCCTTTTTCACAAGAATCGGAAATCACGTGACGCGGGGTAAAGTTAGTTCCGCTATGCGTCTACGGCTACCCATACGGTAAAAACATATATTTTATCTGGCCAAAATATATTTTAAATATATGGTAAATATATGTTACAAACAGTGAAGTTCAATGAAATATATTTTTGAAACTGAAAATATATTTTGTTTCAACCTTCATATACTTAAAATATATTTAAACATGTATTTCAGGGGCAGGGAAAATATATTTATATATAAAAATATATTTCAGGGCGCAAGAAAATACATTTCCAATCTTACAGTTGACAACGCAAATGTGCGTGGAAGAAAGTCTTGCGAACAAAACTATCCATTATGTTTGAAGAATTTTAAACACTTACAGAAAAACATGAATTTCCACATATTTTCCACATTGACACTTTGTTCACATATCTTCCCAAAAAATACAGATCTGTGTAATAGTGCTCATGGCACCTCACAAATGTGTGTTTTAGTCTATTACTTATTAATTAATTTAATTTAATTGTAATTTATTGTCAGTGTAATATAGCGTTTAGATCTACATCAAATACAAATAAATAGATTAATAAAATCGCTAGATGTACGATGTTAACTGTGACGTAATTTGAATGGGAAACCATTAGCAGCGCTCTCGGACTTTTGGAGTACTGCGCATGCGCGTCATTTTGAACTGTAACGGTCGTCAGTCAACCGGAAGTTCTCGGAGTAAAAGGTAAGAGCTAACGTTATAACTTTATTTTTAGTCGTCATTTTTCACATATGTAATGTTCATTGCTACTTTGAATGTATAATGTTTTATTGTCACGTTTTTTTTTTTAACTTTATTTGTCAATTTAATGCCCCGTTTGTTTATTTGCTCACATGAGACGCATTTGATATTTTCAGATTTCCGTTTTAAAGTTAGTTGTTTTTAATTTGGACACTAGTGAAAACTAACGTTACACAAAAAATGTTTAATATTTTTTTTTACATTTCAGCTGTAGAGTGTTTGGGAGACCGTGCTGCCTGCTGGGCTGCGTTCAGCCCCGACAAAACATTGCAAAACATTTTTTAAACGGAAACGGTGGCGCGTTGAACACCCTGTTGTGATGACGCAAGCGTTGCAACTATGGCACCTGAGAAGGCCAATCTTTGTGTTCTTTTTTGAAGAATTTTCGGAGCCTGATTAAGTCGATATAAATACATGTGTAATACTGCAAAGTTCCCTCGATGTTACAGCCACTGCCCTTGCCGTCCAGAATAAAAGAGAACATCCCAATCGAGTGAAGGGATTTGTGGAATCTTCTAATTATTTTGATACAACACTTGGCTCGCATTTCAGGATGAAAAGACAAACATTTCAGGTGAAGGATAATCCACTTCTTACCTCCAAGACTGTGTTATGATCTATATTATTTTATTGTTTAATAGGCTTATCATTATCGCTGATCACTGTTGTTGTGCTTTGATATTGTAATATTTATCATTATATAATCAGAGGAGTATAGAAAAGTTTATTAAAGTGTAACTTCACAATACAACAGCAAAATATATAAGTAAAGTATTTTTATGTTACATTAATACCCAGTGTGCAAGCTGTCTCTTTAATACCGCGTGGTTTATATACAGGTTGCCGCTGATTGGGCTGACATTTCTGACACGGCCACCAAACAAGAGAAAACGTATCTCAAACCCGTTGCACACCGTTTCCAGGAAACGTGTCGTTCAACCCGGAAAACGTAGCAAAACGTTGTGCACCGGTGTGAGCTTGAACGTGCCCCTGTTGTCGATCTATGATGCTCCTGTCACTGATAGTGGAGCCTGTAACGTAAGTTTTTTTTTTTTTTTTTTTTGCTAAATTTAATGTTTTACTACACGTTATTTGCTTGTTATTAAAGTTCAGGCATATGCTGGTTTGGCATTAATGGCATTTCATACGCTCAATTTTTCTACTATTATTATTATCATTATTAATATAGCCTTACTATAATATAATTTTTATTCACTTTCTGCTGAATGACAAGCTGTTTTCGATTATCCAGTTGAGCCAGTGATTCAGTAAGTTGCTTGTAACAGAAGATGCTTATTTGTCACGACTTACAGGTTATGTGTCATTCATTACTGTAAAAAAATCTACTTTTTATTTTCAGTAGCAGAAGCAGAGACGGTTTGTGCAACAGCAACAAGGTGAGAATGATGAGACACTTTAAGAAGTAGATTTTTTTTTTAAATTAAGCACTGTTAAGCAAATTATATTATTTTATTTGTGTAATTTATGAATTGATATGTTCTCTGCACTTGTGTTAATATCTGTTTCTGTCTGGAACAGGTGCGGGTCCAAACCCATCTGTCAAGACGCTTGTCCACTTGCTGTCCGCCCCACCAGCCCAACGATTGTGCTGGAGAACCACAAGTCACAGGTACAGGATAATGTTCATAGTCAAGTCATCTTCATTTCTGTGGCACTTTATACAAAACAGCTTCACAGTAATAAACATGAAATAGTCAACATGACCCTAGTTGAAGTGAAACACTAGGTGTGTGTTAGAAAAATACTAATATTTTAAAGTCTGTACATCCAAATGATTCCTCAAGCTTTAAAACACATCACAAATTACAACATGTTGACTTTGAGCCCATATTTGACAGTTGGCAAATCTGTAATGTAACAAATTTAACATAACAGTATTTTCCAAAAACACACCTATTGTTTCACTTCAGAAGAAGTTGATTAATCAACTGAGGTCATGTGGATTACCGCCATGTTCACTTTGGTTTTTGACCTTCTTGCGTGAACACACAGAGATGGATTATTTTTCTAAATATCTCTGTTTGTATTCCACAGAAAAAGCGAATGTCATAATCAACTGGAACAGCATGAGGGTAAGTATCCCTTTGTTAAGTTAGCTTAACTGAGTGACTTTGTGATATTCCACTATCCCTTCATTTGTAAAAGTGAAAATGCAATGCAGAAGTGTAAAGAAAGGCTAATTCGACCTCTCCTCAATCATCAGTTTCTTTAAGGCTGGAATACACTACACGATTTTTGCCCCAATTTTCCCCCCGATTTACAGTCTGAACAAGTTGACTCTAGTTGACAAAAGTTAGAGCCAGTCTGCAGATTTGAGCCGACAGATTCCATGGAAAATCGCGTAGTATATCATGGTCATAGACTCCGATTTTTTAGCTTCAGATTTTGATTCCATCCAGTCGGAGGATATCAAACATGTTTGATATTTTGAGCCGATTTTAGAACACATATCAGTGTAACGTACTATATGTGTTGTTGCTAATACAGTACATGGTACCATAGGCGCCGATCCCGTGGAAAAATACGAGATATTCTCCATTGATTTAACCAATAAAAATCGATTGGAGCATTCAGACACAATCTTTACCCTTTTTATAGTTTATTTAAGGCTGTTGTATGGCGACATTTTAATGGCAAACGTCGAGAGCGCATTCAAGTAATGCGCGAGCATAAATGGCTCTGTTCTCGATCATATCATGGATCAGATACATGCGCGCGCTCAAACTCTCCTTGCATCAGATATCAGCGAGAGCACGACTCTCGACAACACTCGTGAAAATAATGTGCTTTTGGGTCGAAAATGCACTGGGCACCCACCGGCAGAAACATAAATCGGCGCCTATGCACGGTACAGTCATACGCTACCCAATGCAAATCAAGGGTGCAAAGTCACAAAGATCGAGACAAAAAATATGAGACTACTGTACAAAATAAGGTAATAAGTGTAAAAGGAAAAATAAGGAAAAACTTACCTCATTCAGCGCACGAATCACAATCTTGGCGCTTGACGAGTAATCATGTTGAGACCCTAAAATATACCGCTTACAGCCGCTAGATGGAGCCGCGCCCGCGAGATCGCAAATGACATTCATGAATTAAAAGAGAAAATGCAGAATCTGCCGTTTTAGTAATTGTTTGCGGCAGTTTCGTCACACAGTCGGGTCAATACAGCTCATGTCGCTCCAGGGTGAAAAATACGGAAATTCTTTCTCATAATACAGAAAAAAAAAAATCACTGAAGAATAAGTGGAGCTCCACCATGATAGAAAAAATTGCTTTCGTAAGTACTGTACTACTAGCTTTGTCTTGAGAGAGTTAGCAAACCACATTCTGTGGTTCATTCATTATTAAATATGTATTCATCACTATCCATTATACATTTACGCCTGGATATGTAGCTGGATTAAAATGTCAGAAGCTACGAATTATTGATTATATTACATTAAATGTACACAGCGACTAATAATTAATTATATTAAAGGTAACAACTTGGATAATCATAAAACTACACAATTTACCTCTAACTGCTGTTGTAATCTGTCCATACTGACTGTGTCTACCCACCCCGTCTATCTCCAAACGCATTTGCCTCGCATCTTCTACTACTGAGGGTCATCTCATCTCCTGCATTTTTCGCCTGTCTGTCATGCGTCTCCTAGGAACCAGGCGCATGTTTCTGTTTGTGTTCCGAACGATTGTAAAGTCTGGTAGTGTATGATGCCCAGCTTTTCTCTGTAACCATTTACAAAGTCGGCAAGTGTATGATGCCTAGTGTTTTAAAAATCTGTTCAGATTTTAAAAATCGTGTAGTGTATTCCAGCCTTTACTGTACTGTCTAATAATATGCCCATTAAATATCTTTAAAATCCAGTATACCTGTAATTGTTTTAGTTCCAGTGTAAACAAAAATATCAGGAAATCCAAAACTAGTTAGAGGACAAAGTGCATGCCCTCTGTACCTGTACTGATGTTCAGTTATTGTGTTTTGTCTTTTGTATGAGTACAGTGGTAGAGACAGAGAAGAAGTGCCTTTGATGAGGAAACCATGGCAGCCATATATACGGTAAGTTAATACTTAGTGAAAGGAAAATTTACTAGAAACATTAAGTAAAAAAAATAACTGATTTTTGTCTCACAGTCAAGAAGAGATTTCCAAATGTGTCCAAAGAGGCTTTGACGTGGGGAAACTGAGACTTCTTGAAAGCAAAAGTTATATTTGTTTGAATATTGTAATTTTTTGAACATTGTAAAGTATGTACCTTGCTGATTATTATTCAAATGTTCACGTGTTATAGACAACAAATAAAAGTTTTTCAAATGTGACATGTGAATGTATTTCTTGGGTTGAAATATATGTAGGGCAAAATATATTTTTAAATGCTTTTGTAAAATATATTTTGAAAATATATTTTTTTAAAATATACAAAAAATTGCCAAAAAATACATTTTAGAAAAATATATTTATATAAATATATTTGAAAATATATTTTTTAAAAATATACAAAAAATGGCCAAAAAATATATTTTTAGAAAATATATTTATATGTGAAAATATATTTATAGCGAATATATATTTTTAGCCATTTTTTGTATATTTTGAAATATATTTAAAAATATCGCTTCTTACCTTTTCTGTTTTCCAAGTTGCTTTTGTATAATCTACAAAGAAATTATTTTCTACTGGTTTGTAGCTTGTACGGGCGCTCAGACCGTTGCTTGAATTTACCGGCAGGTGGATTATATTACCAGCTGTCATACAGTAAAGGCTACGCAGCTCATTCATAAATTCCCCCGATCGTATTACGTACCACGAACATTATTTATATAATTTATTCTTTAAAAAAAAAAAACTCCCAATATATACTTTAATGGGGGATATAAAATCGAGATGCATAATATTGTCGTGAGTTTAATGTTTTAAAAATATCCCAGCTAACACAGTTACGTTGTGACGACGTAACTGGACTGGACCATATTCGTTGTAGCGACGTACCAAATAACGTTCTAAGGACGTAACTTTGTGATTCCCATATTCGTCGTGGCGACGTTATAGCGGTACGTCGCTGGAACGTGACAGTAACGTCTCAACTACCAAACTGGCACGTTGTAAAAACGTAACTGGATCGGCTCATATTAGTTGCAACGACGTCCCGAATAACGTTCCAGCGACGTAGCGTCACCTTCACTCCGGGGAATGGAGATGTGCTCTGTCCATGACCTTGAAATCCATGCAGAACTGATAAACACTTCATTTTCTGCTATAAAACCTTATAAATTCTAATTGTTATAGGGAATTGTATTGCTTTGGTTATTACATTTGCAGATCAAAATGTAGTGGAAACCAATAGAAACCCTCATTAAATTCTGATAGAAAATGGCTAGAAACACACTGCATCCATGAAATCATCAGCATTGTTACTTTGTACAATTACTAACCCAATACATTTGAACATTACCATGTAACCATGTTTTAACCATGTAAAGTGTTATCAAGTTATGAGTACAGAAAATTGAACACATTCATAGATCAAACAATACAATCAATAAATAAATGTAACCAGTGATTAATATGTTTTATTCTTTTAATTGACAGTGTTTTATCATTAGATGGGTATAGTTAAATAATGATTTTATCAATTATATTTATAGATACTCTTATGATTACTACTATCCATAATTTGGCACAAAAATGACAAAGATATGAAAAAGATTCAGCAGATATTTATTACTTTAGTTGCAAAAAAATATATTTTAAACCATTTCCTAAGTGTCCTATATGAGACAGCTGCTACAAATATACTGAGGTAATGTGACAGGATGATGATTTAATATGCACCAACAGCGGGAAAGTCTGTAATTTTGCACAGACAGTGCATTTTAAAATATCAAATCCAATTTCTAAATAAATGTACACATCACCTATATTCAGATTCATCAATCACAATGATTTCATTCTGAATTAAATAAAAAGTGTTAATGTATCAAATAGTAAAATTGCTGACCTCTCGAATTCAGAATTATTAACATCTCTTTGTCTCTGTGAGTAATTGAATTGTGAAATTCAACCCTGTGAATTACCTGTTTGTCCTCCTGAGCCTTTTAACGAGAAGGCTGCTTTTATGGCTGGATGCTGATTGACACACCTTTTGACCATGTTCTCACATCCAGGACAACAACATGATCAAGCAGACCTGAAACACATGACCCATGATTGAAATCACTTTAAATCCATTTAAGTGAGGTAATGTGCTGTAATACTGCTTTTCTGCCAGACAATATCACAATTACCAAAGATATACAGTCCTTGCGCTTCTCAAAAGCTAAAAAAATCCAGAAGATGACATTCAAAAATAATAAAAGATATATATAAAGAACAATATAAAGATTTTTTTTAGCATTTCTTCAAATAATAGTTTGGCCCACCTAAAAATACATATACAGTTTTTGTTCAAGAAAATGAGCATGCAGACTTTCTCAGGAAGAATTTGAGATCTCTCATTACCGTGTCCTCAGCTGTGTATAACACTCTTGCCAACAGTGTTGTATAGAGGTAGATGATGGAGAGCTGTGAGAGAAGAGGAAGAGGGTCTTTCTCAGGTTCTTCTGAGGCAAGGATAGGAGGATGGTCTCTATATATTCACTTTGGATTTTTGCAAACTGGAAGATAAAAAAAATATTTATTGTAGTAGTTATTGTAGTCAGGTTTATTGTTTGTTAGAAAGGTATGAGGAAAGCATGTTTAACTTACATGTTCCTCCTCTTCTTCATCCTGAGCTGCACAGTCACCTCGGTCACCACTGCCATCATCATCCTCCTCTGGCAGCTGAAAGGTTGAATTACATTGTTAGAAGTTGCATTTTTACTTTTGAAAGCAGTCTCTTCTACCAAGGCTGCATTTGATGAAAAAATAAAGTAAAATAATAATATTGTGAAGTAGATTTACTTTAATATTCTAAAATAGTTTTCCTATTAACTGTATTCTACTTTAATCTATTTTTAAAAGTAAGTTATTCCTGTGATCAAAGCTGAATTTTCAGCATCATTACGCCAGTCTTCAGTGTCACATGATCCTTCAGAAATCATTCTAATATGATGATTTGATGCTCAAGAACACAACAATATGAAGCAACACATTTTAAAAGAAATATCCGAGCATCAATTCAGCATATTAGAATGATCAAAGATCAAGTGGCACTGACACACTTATGAGCTGGGGACACACTGAACGACTAGCTGAAACATTCTAAGACTGAAATCGACACACCCATCCATCGACTTAAGTGGATTTAAATACTTACAGATTATAAACAGACTGAACGCAACTGGCTCTGGCTCAACGTGTTTGGGCAAGATCAGTTGAAAGTATCAAATTGCATTTATAATCAGCCTTACAGTTGTTAAGTGTGTCCCTGGCTTTAGTCATTGTTGCAGCCTCCTCAAAAAAATCTTTCTGTACACAAAAAAAATATTTTAAGAAAAAATACAGTAAGGGCATATTTCATGTAGCTTAAATGAATTGCGATTATTGAGTATATATATATATTTTTTTGATAGTATTTTGAAATTATTAAAATATCATGTATATATTGTAAGTTACAAGATTATTTGTTTTTATCATGACATGAATTCATGTCGTTCCAAACCTGTCAAGACTTTCGTTCATCTTCAAAACACAAATAAAGATAATTTAATGAAATCTGAGAGCTTTCTGTCCCTCCATTGACAGTTTACACAATTGCCACTTTGATGTTTAAAACAAATGTTCATATAGATCGTAAATCTAATCTAATGAATTGAGAGGTTTAGTCCAGATTTTCTGAATGAACTTGATCACTTTATATAATGAACAAATGTAATACACAAATGCATATACAAACAAGTACAGTTGAGCTTTCATTTATGTTCGCTAATTAATGTTTATATGTGAATAAGTCTAAACTCAAACTGTATATTGCATTTAGCGAACAAGTCTATTCAGAAAATTTGGACTAAACTGACACATTAAGCTTTGTGCCATGCTGTTTATATTTATCAAGCAGTAAAAATCCCCCTTTCAACGCCCAAAACAAGAAGCTTGCGGATGAGATGATGAGTGGAAGGAGATTTTGGATTGTATTTGATCATTTTTGGGTGAACTATCCCTTTAAGTCACATACAACCATGTCATTCAGAATAAATTTGCCAAATCAGATTTTAAATTTTCATTCTGATTGTAAGGGGTGGTTTAAACCTTTTCTAATCTGTTCGATAGGATATGTAAACACTTGATCAGATTAAAAACTGAAATTTGAAAGTGTAAAGCATGTGGAATGATGTAGAAATGATGCAGTGACATACAAAACTAACCACTGTTGAATGAATGCAGTGTAATAAATGACTGTTGTCATAAAATTTCAAAATGCTTCTGTTTAGTTTTAAGCATTTTTACTGCTTGATAAATATAAGCAGCACGGCACATAGCTTCATGTTCTCTGCGTCTCCTAATCAGGACCTGGAATGATAAATATAAAGTCTGCTTTTTGAAACAGAAAAGAAGCAATGACATGATGATGATTTAATATGCACCAACAGCGGGAAAGTCTGTAATTTTGCACAGACAGTGCATTTTAAAATATCAAATCCGATTTCTAAATAAATGTACACATCAACTATATTCAGATTCATCAATCACAATGATTTCATTCTGAATTAAATAAAAAGTGTTAATGTATCAAATAGTAAAATTGCTGACCTCTCAAATTCAGAATTATTAACATCTCTTTGTCTCTGTGAGTAATTGAATTGTGAAATTCAACCCTGTGAATTACCTGTTTGTCCTCCTGAGCCTTTTAACGAGAAGGCGGCTTTTATGTCTGGATGCTGATTGACACACCTTTTGACCATGTTCTCACATCCAGGACAACAACATGATCAAGCAGACCTGAAACACATGACCCATGATTGAAATCACTTTAAATCCATTTAGTCTTACCTAAGTGATATTGGATAAAAAGAGGCATATTTGTTCACCCAGGATACACTGCTTCTCCTGGAACATGGTCTGCATGATGAATGATCTCTTGATCCTGGACCCGTGCAGTCCACCTGGAGATTATCTGAATGATATGTGGTTGTATATAAAGACTAATTAATTAATGACTGAACGTTACATACATACCGATAGCAGCACCATTAGTCCTATTGGTACTGAATAAGTCAGAAACTAATTTAATACCCACCCCTGCTTATAATCATTGTTGTCTTGTTGTTGCTGCACAGGCTGTCTCTCCTCCAGCTGCTGAAAATAAAAAAGTATGTTAGATTTATAGGAATGAATAGACTCACACGACGTTAACGTTAAACCAGTAAGTGGCGGCAAACGAAAATATTTTGTTATAAACAACTCTAAATCATTGATTTGGCTGGTTCATTGTCATTACAAAGAATTTAAGTAAACAAATCGTGAAGTAATTAACCGTATCTGATTAACCATTTACAGATTTTATTGAATTTTCAATACGGTTCGGTACGGTACGGTACACAATTTTTGCCGTTTCCATTGTCAAAAGTTGTGAATGGTACCTTAATTCTGAACCGTACCGTACCACTTTTTTGAGACCCTTTCGTTGGGGTACCAAGCACAACAGTACCGTACCAAAAGGGTGGAGCTACACTCTGCAGAACGTTGATTGGTTGACAGAGAATCGTCACTTGCGCGTGCTACAAGGGGAATGACAGCACAAGAGGCGCCACACACAAATGTGGTTCAGACAACGCGTGCATTAATTATCTTCACTTCATGTAGGCTATATAACAAAACAAAATATAAAACACAACCCTGCCTCTTTTCGTTTTTATTTTAAAAAAATATGAAACCTATTAATATGTGGTTCAGGCAATATGTGCATATGTACTCTGAGTATCTTCACTGTATGTAGCCTATAATAAAATGAATTAAGACAAAACAACCTTCTCTTTTTGTTAAAAGTCAGTTTTAATTATCAGTAATAACCATTATAAAAGTATAAAAGCAAACAATTCAGTCAAACGTACAGCGCGCTACAACGGTAAAGTTAAATAAATATATAAAGTTATAAAACTTCGTTTTCCCCTTAGCAAAAACGATTTGCCCGGGAACAAATTATAAATTCATGAGACCAAAGATTGCCCGTTATACACAAGATGAATGATATATTGTTTTTAACCACTACAGAGACATCTGAGCCAGCGGCGAACGTCAGAAGGACTAGCCGAGATACAGCTGCTCTCGGCTGGGTACATTAGCACCGAGCGCCCGGTGATCGCCTGGATCTCACAACTCCGACAACGTCAGATCAAATTTTCAAATAGGCGCTATCTTTATAAATAAACCACAGATTTGAGGATTAAACTACTACATTCTCGCCTGAAAAACTTTTAAAACTACATTTCATGACACAATAAAATAGTTTTTAAATTACGCGGGTTTTCTCCTCCGCTCTCCGCTTACTGGTAGGTGCTGCTGCATGGATGTCTGAACTTTGCGTACTTGGTATTGTGAAACGCCGAATGTTGGTGTGCAGCAAGCAAAGCTCGCCGCCTTCTTGTGACAGACAGCCTTAACCCGAGAAGCAAGAACAAGATCTGCTGTATGTCCTGTAGCAAATTAGCTCAAAATAAATATGAATAATTAATCATAACTAGTTATAATTAATTATTAATATTTGAATCAGTTAATAAAATTAACTTAATGTAATAAAATTAATATTACAATCAATTAACCTGTTGTCCAGTGAACACACAGTGTTAATCGTTTATTAATTCTAAGAAATGTTCATTTCCAGGTTAGGGGAAATAACAATCTTAATCTACTAAAAGCCTGTAGTCAGGACCGACATGAATAGGGACTCCAGTATATGAGCGTAAAACACGGACAACTTTACGTGTGACATGAACAAGACTTTATTAACTAGACTAAACACTTAAACTACTCTAACATTCACACACATACATGCATACACTTTACCAAGAGAGAGAGAGATAAAGCAGAGTACAGTAAAGCAAGAAGTTACAGCATTGTTGGACATTCAGCAGATCAACAGCCTTGAGCAAACCATCAGTTTAGTTTTAACAGGCCCTTCTTTAAAAGGGGTAAGGATACTCAGTGTATCAAATAATGAGACTAAGTTTGATACTTGCATGTCTCTCCAAGTTGAATTAAAACTGTCCTGATGCAATCTGTGGAGGCTTCCGTTGAATCTTTGCTGATATTGTCTTGATGAAAGAGAACCAGTTGGATTCAGAGGATCTTTGGTGAATGGAAGGTCTAGGCCGAGGCCTGGCACAAGCTTGGGGTTCCTTAGAAGCTTCTAGCTTCTTACAGCGTCATCTTGACATCAGCATTTGTCAGTAGAAGAGAAGAAGAGGAGGAAGAGCAGGAAGAGAAGGCGAAGAGGGTTTGATCTTGTGATCAGTCAATATAAGGGGTGAAGATGTCACACCCTCTTGAGGTGTCTGAGCCAATAAGGAGTTTCCCTTTCAGAGGGAAGTTTTACGAGTCTTTGTTCTGTAGCAAGATATTAGCATAAGACACTGGATTGGATGAATGAGAGAATAACCTTCTAGATTCTTATAATACTAACATGTCACAGAGTTAGTAACATGTAACATAAATTACCAAATAGGAAATGAAAGTTGGAGTCCGTAGATACCACACATGCTGCCAATGTGATCTCAGTTAACTATACATTTGCAACTATGGAACATTAATACCAAAATAGTTCAAAAGAGAGAATTAATACATAGAATAAAGCCTATAAAAGGAAAGTCATGAGATGGGAAAATTGGATGCTTGTTTATACATTTCCCAAGTGGTTATATAGAGAACACATAGGATTAAGAGAGTTTATTTGTCCTTCTCAGGAAGAATGAGTCACTAGTCTCTACAGCATTTTTCCAGATCATAAAAGTATCATATATCTGTAACAGGACACCTAGGTTGGCCTGTGTGCTGGTTGCAGTTTTAGGGGGATGGGTTCACAAAACTTTGATAAAGTGAGTTCATAGGTAATTCATTAAATATATTGAATAATTTTGTGTGCCTGATTGGTCCAGACGCTACAGTCCTCTATTGTTGTTTACCATGTCGTTTTCTTCTTCGCGCGAGAATGACGTCAATCACTACTTTCCGGCTACACCACGCCCATCAAGTAAGGGTACTGTTGGCGGTGGAAACGCAAGCCTGATCAAGGTGTACCATTCCGAACCGTACCGAACCGTACCGCTCAGTGGAAACAAGGCAAAAATGATGCGCATGCGCAGTACTCAGATTCTCCGAAAGTCCGTTTGACTCGCTTGTTTAAAATTTCGAATTTGTCTCGCGCGTGCCACAACATATAATATATAAACAAGTCCGTAACTTTTTGCTCTCTAACGGTTAAACAGAACTGCATGCATCTTGCGGAAGAACATTGTAGCCGGAGCTACTTCTCTCTGTTTATGTCTATGACAAGTCTCGCAGGTATTTGTGCTACTCCGCAGCGGTTCCTACCAGACTGGTCTAAAATAGTCCGAATATAAACACTTATTATAGGTGTACCATAATAATTCAGGGTAAGACAAAAACACGGTTTGGAAAATGTATTCATGTTGTACATTCCCATTGTATAATTTTTGTAAATTTTGAACACAAAAAGTTACATATCTGGAAAGTTATCAGGAGACCAATGGACCACGTCGCTACAACGTTCTCCGTGGGATTAACCAGCGACGTCTTTTGAGGACGTGCCCGCGACGTTTCTGGAACGTTAGCCAAGATTCTTAAAAAAAAAAATGGAACTTTACCACGACGTCCTCACAACGTTGTCATTCAGTAAACCTCTTTTGTTCACAAATATATGAATAATCACAATTTATTAAGTAAAATGTTAGGTAATTTTGCTGGCAAATATTTTATGAATATGTAGTAGGCTATTAGGTATATCTCACATATAAATAAAACTACGTCGATTCATTTAAAAAGTTTGAATCAATTAAATTTACTCATAATATCCAAATGCCATATTAACAAACAATGTTGGCTTAATGCAACATCTGGAAAGTTATCAGGAGACCAATGGACCACGTTGCTACAACGTTCTCCGTGGGATTGACCAGCGACGTCTTTTGAGGACGTGCCCGCGACGTTTCTGGAACGTTAGCCAAGATTCTAAAAAATGGAACATTACCACGACGTCCTCACAACGTTGTCATAAAGTAATGTCACGCTGACCAAATGACGACTAACTGACGACGTCGTCACAACGTACTGTGTTTGCTGGGATATAGCATGTCATCATATCCCACATTCAAGCACATAACTAATCCTGATCGATTAAAATGATTAAACTAAGACATAATTAATTTCCAACACCACACTGTACAACTATCAGTCTTTGCATTAATGTTGCAACAGCACAATAATACTGCGCATAATACACACTTTAAGATGATGACGACAGGAAAATGAGTGAGAGACTGAAGTGTTTATAACCAGAAATATCAGGGTGCGAGCGGTCCTGTTACATGAATCAGAGGATTTGCGTGATAAGGGAGCTTCCAGCTGATCATTTCCCCAGCACGTCACTAAAAGCACTCTATACATCCCAATGTGCATGCTATCCACCCTCAATAGCACTGAATATTACACATAGACTACTATTTAGGATGGATAGTATGCACTTTGAGACGCAGACACTGTCTTTACAGCACATGAAGCGCAATAATGCACAGCCGTGCCAAACAGGCACGAAGAATATAACCAGTTTAACCACCATCACTTCGAATTATTTATTAAATTTAGCGCTGTAGTCTCACCAATAAATCACCAAGAACGTTCAAACATTTTCATGACATTTAATTCGTAAAACGACTTTGATTTCCGAGCTGGTTCTGATCGAGGCTATCTATCACTGTAACCGGAAAAACTTTTACACAGCGTGGATCGTTCCGGAAGCCAAAAACCCGGAAGTGTGAAATTGGCCTATGGGCTGAACTGGAATGTCCTAAACCCTTGATCACTTGGAATCCGCAATGGAGCGTATTTATTATTTATTTTTCCCCTTACAAAATTGTTTAATGCAGTATTCTATATGTATATATGTGTGTTTTAAATATTTAAAAAATTAATTAATATATCATAGAGTTGTTTGTGGTGGGTAAATTCATGATCGTGTTGCATTGTGGGTTATGGAGCTGCCTGAAGTGTACATATGAAGTAGACTCACTCCCTCTGTCAAAACTGAGGGAGCGAGGGTCTGTCCATATAAACTTCCCTCGTCCACTTCACGAAGTGGAACGCACTTCAAAATGGTGGCAGGAATTCCCCTGAGAGGAAGTGCTTAGGGAAGTTTGCGAGTGCGTGTCTAAAACTGGAGTGGAACGCAGCCCTAGAAACAGCAGGCTTAAAGGGCCAGTACACCTTTTACACAAACATAAGTGTAGGGGGAGGCTGCAGACCTGGAGCCTGTAGATATACGCCCCAAGCAGTTTTATGCCCCTGGCAGTTTTACGCCCCTGTTGTTCCTCATGCGTCCAGTAGGGGGAGGCTGTATATTAGTATATGAGCCTAGTCATACATCAGAACAGCAGACCATATCTATATGTATGATAGAAGCAGACCTTCTTGAAGCGATACGAATTGAGGTATGTTAAATAATCTGCTAAAGTTATTGTTGTTGATTGTATTGTAATTATGCAACATTTATTATTTATAAACGACTGATGCGATATCAATTCAAAAGATGGGTCAGTAATTTATTTCGAGAGGCAAAAGTACTTGATTGAGTCAGAGTCTGTCTGAATCATACTTAGCTAACCACGTGTAGGTTAAGCTGCCCCTAGTCTTCTCTTTACCCGCTCTGTCTCACTCACTTTTAAAATTAATTACATTTTTATTTTTATCTTGTTGTCTGTCTTTAGCTTGCGTGACATGGCTTCTTCTGGTAAGACCCTGTTTACTCCTTGCATTTAAACATACTCCACATGGTTTCTGGAGCAACATTAGAGTGGACAATCACAAATGTGTGATTTTTTTTTTTGACAGTCTATGATGTGAACACACAAAATACACATAGGCATGTACTGTATGTATGTATGCAAATCTCTAAGGCTCTAAGTAAAAAGAGTTGAACTGCACACTGCAAGAGATGTCCTATTGGGGGCCAACAAAGTAGATTTTTTCTTTTTTAAAAGGCATGGGAAAAGGTTCGCCCACTGGACCGAGGAGGCAAGATGCCTGACTGAAGGGACATTACGACCTCTTTACAGGAGTTTTCCAGGATTAACACATGACTTGCCACAACATGTTGTTGCCGAGAGGAACCGAATGTTGTCCAACCAGGCTCTGGCAATGGACCTGCCGGTAAAAATGACATTTTTTACAAAAAATATGCTAAACATGTATTTTAGGATATTTCCACAAAAAATCCTTCAAACTGTTCTATTCAAAATATAATTATAAAATAAACATAAATTATATTGACATTCATTGGCTAACCTATATTTTAAGTGAACCAACAACAGCCTAAAATTGCTTCATTTTGTTATAATATTCATTCAAGTTAATTTTACTGAACAAATGCAGAGTTAAAAAATAATAGTGTTTAAAAGATTACATGTAGCCTATTGGAAAAAATATTAAAAAGTAAATGTTAGCCACATATTGCCAATCTAGACAAATACAGTCTAAAATAGCCTAAAGTTTGTCGATATTCTTAATGAATATTCATGAATATTAGCAGGTTATTTAGAATGATTAGAAATTAATTCAATAGGGATTGACTTGATATAGGCCTATGTATTGTTCATGCACAAACATTTATTAAATAGGCCTATATCAGCCTAGCCTATTTCTTAAATCCCTCATTTGGGGCTGAGCCCCCCTATATTGAAATAATCGACACTGTTCCAAACATGTTTGTGCGCATGTGAAGGATGCTGTTTTGGGACATGAAAGCATTGTTTAACAACATAATTGTTGTAAATATATTTTAACGTCCAAGTGCTAATAGAAACAATAGGATTTGTGCCGAATGAGAGCCCAAAAGTTTCGATTTAAATAAATTTGTTTAGGAAATAGCCAGGCTACATGTTTATAGCTTAATGGTTGTGTAATGTAAAAGACCAAGCTCAGTAAACATCAAAATAATAAACCATTCAATAAACTACTAATTATTTAAACCATTTACCAAAATAGTTTAATTTATTTAGTTTAGTTAAGTGTTTTTTCTCTTAAAGAAAACCGTTATAAAGAAAAAGCTTAACATCGCTCAATGTAGCCTATTAAGTGATAGGCTATTAAAAGATCAAATTCTGCACGAACAAATTTTTCTGTGTATGCTTTATTAGTACAGCGTTTAATATAGGCTACATTTTTGTGGACATCGCTCATTGTTTCTACCTTAATACATTGTTTAAATTAATATGTTAGTTAACTACATATAGCCTATGTATCTATAGGCTACATTTCTGAAATTACATAACTTGTACAGTCACCTTTGATAACAGATTACTCCAAATTGTAATGTTGACATGCATTTCCTATAAAGCTGCTTTAAAACTATAGGCCTATGTAGTGAAAAGAGCTATACAAATAAATGTGAATTGAACTGATAAACTGATCTAGGCTAGGAGCTCTATTATAGATAAGATAAAGGTATTTTTCATACACGTCATATACAAAATATGTGGTTTTAATGAGATATGTTGTTTTAACGACAAAAGATGTTGTTTTAACGACATAAATATGTTGTTTTTACGAGAAAAGATGTCGTTTGAACAACATATGTCGTTTGTACGACATAATATGTCGTTTGAAGGAGAAAAGATGTAGATTTAACGAGAAAAGATGTCGTTTTAATGACATAATTGAGTGGAAAAAATAGTGTGTATGTGGCAGCAATGCACCACCGTACCATACTAACATATTACCATTTAAAAAAAATACAATGGCATCGGCAGTATTTTGAAGCTTTAGTATTGTGATACTGGTGCAACCCTAATTGTGTGTGCTCGTAAACCTTGAGAAGTTTATTGCTTTATTTTACTGTCATTTCCTTCTGAATGATTCATATTTACATTTTCCATTAAATTCAATCCAGAAACCCAAGTTGAATAATTATAATAATAATAAAAATAATATACAGTACAGTAACTGGGGTCAGGAGAGACTGATTATGGTATGAATTAAGACTGCAAGGTGACACTCTTGCAAACTACCTCCCTTAAAGTTTTTTTTATGTTTTATCTGAAATGCATTTGAAAACAGATTTGACCTTTGAGCAACAAAAACTGAAATGATAAATATCACTGTTTTGTCTCCCTTGGGTCGGGACATTCCAAGTAATGTTTGTTTCATACGCAAATCTGACACCACACAATAGGACAGTGATGCCAGTAGGATAAGACTTTCTTTCACAATTCAAACAGGACAACACATGATTCCCACAAACATTCTGCTTCTACTTTATTTCATGTGACTGATATTTACTCTTAGACATTGTGTGTAGGATTGTCACGATACCATAAAATTATCTTACAATACTACACCAGCTGAAATACCATGATACTGAGTACAGTAGTTTCACGATACCATGCAGTATTGTATTAATTTATAATTCAAATGTAAAAAATGAACCAAACTTTCATAAATACATAGATGTAAGTGAAAACAGACCAGATTTTCCTCTGAATACTTCATTAATTAGAATGAATAACTGGCTATTGTTACCAATCAAATGAAATCAGTGTAAATAAAATTCATCTTGGCACTGCACAGTAGCACAGAAGCTGCATGAAGTGACATTCAGATGTGTTATTTATGCACTTGCACTGCAATTACAATTGCATGAATAATCTTGTAAGATTAATGTTTTAAATATAAAACTCTGAATATAGAAATATGAAATGTTGGTGAAAAAATAATAGGCCTTTTAGATGGGAAACTAAAGCCGCCAATAGGTGGCAGCAAGTGTTAATTATTGAGTCACTGAATCCTTCAAACGATTTGTTCAAAATGGCTGATTCATTGAGGAACAAAGAAAATTGTTTTTATGAATGGCTTAGTGTATCAGCGATTCAGACGATTTGTTCAAAAACAGGGATTTCATGTCACATTTTCGAACTATCAGGAGCATTTTTGCCCGCATTTCTTGAAATATCCAGCCCTGACTGGAAAGCGGTAAGTATATTAAAATAATATAATGCATTTATGATATTGAAGTCACATTATAGTGATTGATTTAATAAGAACCGAGTGGAAATCCACTATGTTGATGAATGGAATTGCATTCATCTGAATCGCCTTCGCAAAGATGTTTCAAGAAGTCAAATCATCTTTATTTATATAGCGCTTTTTACAATGCAGATTGAGTCAAAGCAGCTTTACAGTGATAACTGGCAAATAATTTTGGCTGCACAGCAGCTCTAGAAGAAAATGGTGTCATTGTCCAGCTTTAGCAAATTTAGTATTGATTCATTCCATTTTAAAAATCAATAGTTATTAATTTAGATAATTTATCAATATATCAGCTCTGGAGAAAACAGTGATGTCATCGCCAGCTCAGTTCAGTTCACATACAATGGTGCCAATGCAGGCAGATCAAAACACTGTTGAATATCAAGAGTCCCCAACTAAGCAAGCCAAAGGCGACAGCGGCAAGGAACCCAAACTCCAATGGGTGACAAAATGTAGAAAAAACCTTGGGACAAAATGGAGAAAAAAACCCTTGGGAAATAAACTATTGCATCTGTTCCAGAAGTGGTCAAATAAGCAATGGAAAAACTGTGAGAATAGATTCTTATAAAGATATTATTTTCACAGACACGCCAGGCTCCACCGTCCACCAATCACAGCGCACTCCATCACCTGAGTTCTGATCACCGGCACCTGCACCTCATCATCACCTCATCTACACCAGTATTTAAGACACTCACACTCACTCAGTCACTGTCCGGTCTCGTTTGCATCTAGACTTACCTGCTTACCTCAAGGACTCCAAGCGATCTACTTACCTGTCTCCAGCGTCTCCTGTTCTCCTCGTGTGATTCCAGTCTGTGTGTGAGTGTCTACCTTCTCCAACATCCATCTTCTCCAACGTCATTCAAGATCTTCACTTCTACAATCACAAAAGGACAGTATCACTCATCTTCACTTCAGTCTGCACTTCTCAGTTATCTCATACTCACCTGCACCACTGTTTGACTCTGCTGGTTATCAATAAACATCCTTGTCTGTGATCTCCTGTCTCCGACCCTTCTGTGCTGAAACAGAAGACCGGACCATAACAGCAAAATACCAGCATGAGTCACCCGAATCCCTTCCAAGAGCTCGTTGACGCCCCGCGCCGAGCTCTCACCATCAGTCCATTTTCACCACCTCCAGCGATCACCTCCGTAAACACCGTCAGCACTCCTTCACCTCATATTCACGCCAGTCCCATGGCCAAACCAGCGCCCTACTCTGGCTCGGCGGAGGACTACAGCGGTTTCCTCCTGCAATGTCCGCTGGTCCTGGAGATACAACCGCAATTATACCCCACCGAGAGATCCAAGGTAGCGTTCATAATCTCTCAGTTGCAAGGCAAAGCACGTCCCGTCACTCAGTCATACTCCAGCTTCGTCACCCACTTCCGGGAAGTCTTTGCCAAGCCGGCTTCAGACTCGTCTATCAGTGAGAAGCAATACAATCTTAAACAAGGCTCAATGTCTGTCAACGAATATGCTTTGCAATTCAGAACACTGGCTGCTTCAAGTGGTTGGAACGAACAAGCCCTTATCACCACCTACCGTCAAGGATTGGACCCTTGAGTGCGGTTGCATCTCATTGCATACGAGGACTCCTTCAGCCTAGAGCGCTTCATCCAGCTTTCCATCCACTTTGCCACTCGTATGCAGTCGTGTCTCGAAGAACACCAGGGCCAGCCACTGTTTAACACTCTCCTCCGTCGGTCAGAATCCGTCAGCCCTCCAGAACCAGCCAATGAACCTATGCAGCTAGAGAATTCAAGACTCACTTCTACTGAGCGACAAAGGTGGCTGACCCTGAATCTATGTCTCTACTGTGGTTCTCCTGGTCATGTAATCTCCGCATGCCCAATTCGTCCCCCTCGTCCCATGGTGAGTGCCATCATTCCCTCCATAAATAAGATGAAGCCACTAGGGCTGGGCAATATATCGCATGCGATTGTCACGCGCATTCTGTCAGTAAAGCCGGTTCCCTGATTACCGCGAAATCGCCATCACCTGCTTTCAAATGGAGCGGCATTTAATAGACAGAGCCGTAGTTCACTGACAAGCCACGCAATATCCCGTTCATTATCGAAGGCGATTCATCTGCGATATGAACGCGATATTGCGTGGCTTGTCAGTTAACTACGCAACAGAATTCCCTGCGTCAGCCATCTACTGGACTCACCCCTTTCCAGTGCATACTCGGCTACCAACCCCAACTGTTCCCCTGGACCAGGGAACCATCGGAGTCCCATCTGTTGACTACTGGTTCCGAGAGAGCGAGTGGGCCCTGCGCAGACGCAGGATGACAGCCAACTCGGGACATCAGACTGCGTCTACCCTGCAGAAAGCTGAGTCCCAGATTCATTGGCCCCATTTACCATCACCAAGCAAATCAACCCTGTCACGTATCAGCTCCAACTACCTCCACAATACCGAATTCACCCCACTTTCCATGTCTCCCTTCTCAAACCTCACCACCCATCTGTTCCTCTCTCCACAGGGCCTGGCGTTGCAGCTGCCGAACCCCCCCTTCCACTCATCCTGAACGACAGCACAGCTTACGAGGTTCACGAGATATTGGACTCCCGGAGCCGTGGTGGTCGTCTGGAATATCTTGTGGACTGGGAAGGCTAGGGCCCCGAGGAGAGCTCTTGGGTCCCCAGAAATGACATACTCAACCCCAACACTCAAAAACTCTCTTGTAATGTTTTTTTTGCAGGCCTGCGTGTTCAAATGAACATTTTGAATAGTGTGCCTGCTTCACATTCAACATTCCTTACAATAGTACCATACTGACATACTACCATTTAAAAAATACAATGGCATCGCCAGTATTTTGAAGCTTTAGTATTGCGATACTACCGTAGTATACCGGTGCAACCCTAATTGTGTGTGCTCGTAAACCTTGAGAAGTTCATTGCTCTATGTTACAGTCATTTCCTTCTGAATGATTCATATTTACATTTTCCATTAAATTCAATCCAGAAACCCAAGTTAAATAATTATAATAATAATAAAAATAATATACAGTACAGTAACTGGGGTCAGGGGAGATTGATTATGGTATGAATTAAGACTGCAAGGTGACACTCTTGCAAACTACCTCTCTTAAAGTTTTTTTTTTTTATGTTTTATCTGAAATGCATTTGAAAACAGATTTGACCTTTGAGCAACACAAACTAAAATAAAAAATATCACTGTTTTGTCTCCCTTGGGTCAGGACATTCCAAGCATTGTGTTTCATACGCAAATCTGCCACCACACAATAGGACAGTGATGCCAGTAGGATAAGACTTTCTTTCACAATTCCAAAACATGCGTTGAACAGGACAACACGCGATTCTCACAAACATTCTGCTTCTACTTTATTTCATGTGACTGATATTTACTCTTAGACATTGTGTGTAGGATTGTCATGATACCATAAAATTATCTTACAATACTACACCACAAGGGTGTAGAATCAAATCCAGCTAACAGAGTTAACGATGTACGAAAGACAGACCCCTGATCGGTAATAAGGCTAGAGCAGACTGTGGGTGAAATATCCAAGGATATTTTTTAAATATCAAATAATATTGAATGTTTATAATATTTTATTTACATAATTTCTGCATTTTGAATGACTGTCGTTACTCGCTGTTAAGGTGGCTGTGATGAGATGTGTTAACTTACCTGTGAATCATTCATTCATTCATCCTTATTTTTGTAATTTTTTTATTTATTTATTTTAAATTTTGTAATATTTTATTTACAGGCGGTGATTTCAACAAATCTGAGAGTAGGCTATTGCTTTGAAAATAACAATACAATCAAATCAACTCACAACTTGCTGTTGAACTGATTTGTAACAATTTAAAAAACATACGTCAACAACACAGGAGAATGCATCAATATATTCTAAATATGATTAACAAAATAATCGTTACTGACAGCCCTAGTTAAATCATTTGAAAATGCATCTACATTGTTTTGCATTTGTGATTATATTTTCCAGTCATATATTTTGTCATTGTAGGTTTCTTGAAACTGGCTGTTTAAGGGTTAGTTCACCCAAAAATGAAAATAATGTCATTTATTACTCACCCTCATGTCGTTCTACTCCCATAAGACCTTCATTCATCTTTGGAACACAAATTAAGATAATTTTGTTGAAATCCGATGGCTCAGTGAGGCCTGCATTCACAGCAATGATATTTCCTCTCTCAAGATCCATTAATTTAAATCAGTTCATGTGAATACAGTGGTTTTAGGTTAACATTATAAAGCGACGAGAATATTTTTGTGTGCCAAAAAACTAAATAACGACTTTTCAACAATATAGTGATGGGCGAATTCAAAAAACGTTTCGGGTTACGTCTGTAACCCTGGTTCCCTGAATAAGGGAACGAGACGCTGCGTACCGCATTGGGAACGCCTCTGCGTGATTACGTCTTGAAGCACTCGTGAAATCAAACCAATAGTGTAGCGGGACGTCAGAGCGGGTGACTATAAAAGCACTCCTGAGAACAAAGAACGCCAGCTTCTGAACTGGATGAACCAAATGCTCGCAGGCGTGCAGGGAGTATGGCTAAGCTACGCAGCGTCTCGTTCCCTTATTCAGGGAACCAGGGTTACAGACGTAACCCGAGACGTTCCCTTTCATGGGAACATCGACGCTGCGTACCGCATTGGGAACGCTATCCCAACTAGGCCATAAGACCAAATGCCTGTTATGTTATTATTTCAGGATGACAGGACTGAGGACCCTGGAGTGGAGCCCAAATCAAGGTTATAAAACCTAACAAAAGTAAGCTGAGAAGACCACCCAGCAGCATCACATATATCTTGGAGGGGAACCCCCGACATCAAAGCCTTTGAGGCAGCCATACCCCTGGTAGAATGTGCCCGGACAGCTAAAGGAGGGGGCTGTCCGGCCGATTTGCAAGCAAGAGAGATGGCCTCGACCACCCACTTACTCATTCTCTGCTTAGACGCAGGACCTCCCTTATTAGGAGAACCGTAACACACAAACAGTTGTTCAGTCTTTCGCCACAGGGCAGCTCTGTGGACATACGCGTCTAGAGCCCTCACCGGGCAGAGCAGATTTAGTTTTTCCTGATCCGGATTCGTAAAAGGTGGAGGACAGAAGGCCTGCAGCACAATAGGCCCTGGGACGTTTGTAGGGACCTTAGGAACATATCCAGGTCTAGGATGTAAAAAGGCTTTGACCATTCCAGGTGCAAAGTCCAAACATGAAAGAGCAACCGATAGTGCTTGTAAGTCCCCAATTCTTTTGAGGGATGTTATGGCCAGAAGAAATAAGTTTTTGAGAGTAAGGATCTTCTCAGATACTTCCTCTAGAGGTTCAAAGGGAGCCGCAGCTAACCCTTCCAACACAATGGCTAAGTCCCAGGAAGGCATTTTTGTGCGTACAACAGGCCTCAGCCTCTGAGTACCACGGAGAAAACGTACAACTAAAGGGTTTCTACCAACAGAAAGACCTTCTATTTTTGCGTGATAAGCGGAAATAGCAGCAATATAAACCTTCAATGTAGAAGGAGTTAAACCATCCGAGAACTTCTCTTGGAGAAATTGCAGTACTTGACTGATAGAAGAGTGGAACGGATCCACCTGAGAGTGGCTACACCAAATAGCAAACAGTTTCCACTTATACGCATACAGTTTTCTCGTGGTTGGAGCTCTAGAGTGGAGAATGGTCTCTACAACCTCAGTTGAGAGACCAGATTCTACGAGCTTGGGCCCCTCAGGGGCCAAGCCCACAGTTTCCATATTTCTGGGCGCGGGTGAACTATTGCACCACCCAACTGAGACAGGAGGTCTTGTCTGATAGGAATCTCCATGGGGGAATCTTCTAAGAGGGACACTAGATCCGTGAACCATACTCGGGTCGGCCAGAACGGGGCTACCAATATTAGACGGACCCCGTCCCGGCGAACCCTCTCCAGAACTCCGGGGAGCAGAGCAATCGGGGGAAATGCGTACAGATGCAGCCTCGGCCACGTCTGTACCATAGCATCCAACCCCAGAGGGGCTGGATGGGTCAGAGAAAACCACAACGGGCAGTGAGACGTCTCTTTCGAGGCAAATAGGTCGACTTTTGCATGACCAAAATTTTTCCATATCAGCTCCACCACTTCGGGATGGAGCCTCCATTCCCCGGGCCTCGGCCCCTGCCTCGACAGGATGTCTGCTCCCACGTTTTGATGTCCCGGGATATAAGCTGCTCTCAGAGAGAGAAGCTTGCCCTGGGACCACAGGAGGATCTGATGAGCTAGCTTGCACAATTGGCGAGACCTCAGACCCCCCTGATGGTTGATATAAGAGACCACCGACATGTTGTCTGACTGAACTAACACGTGATGGCCCCTCAGGTCTGGGAGGAAGTATTTGAGTGCTCGAAATACCGCCATCATCTCCAGCTGATTTATATGCCGAGATCGATGATGGTCCTCCCAAAGACCTTGAGCTGAGCGACCACTCATGATCGCTCCCCACCCTGTGAGAGAAGCATCCGTCGTTAGCATTTTGCGACGACAAGGAGCTCCCAGCACAAGACCTTGGGACAGAAACCAGGGCTTCTTCCACACCGCCAAAGCACGAAGGCATTGCCGCGTGACCTTGATTGTGCGAAAAGGATTTCCCCTCTGAGAAAACCCCCTGGTACTGAGCCACCACTGTAAGGGACTCATGTGCATCAGGCCAAAAGGTATCACGTTGGACGCAGCTGCCATCAGACCCAACATTCTCTGAAACTGTTTCACAGTGAGTGACTGACCTAATTTCACCCCTTTCACGGTTGAGAGAATGGAATTCACCCGAGCAGGGGACAAATGTGCCTGCATCGAAGTGGAATCCCAAACTACCCATAGGTAATTGGTAGTCTGAGCCGGTAAAACCACACTTTTCTTGGCATTGAGTCTCAACCCTAACCTCTTCATATGGGACAGAACTACATCTCGATGTCGAACTGCCTGTTGCTCTGATTGAGCTAGAATCAACCAATCGTCGATATAATTCAGCACGCGGATGCCCTGGAGTCCGCTGCATCCACGCACTTTGTGAAGGTGCGGGGTGAAAGGGATAGGCCAAACGGAAGAACCTTGTATTGGTAAGCTTCGCCCCTGAAAGCAAACCTGAGGAACTTCCAATGTGAAGGATGGATTGATACATGGAAGTACGCGTCTTTCAGATCTATTGTCACAAACCAGTCCTCGGACCTGATCTGTGTAGTGATCTGTTTGAGTGTTAGCATCTTGAACTTGAGCCTTTGCACTGAACGATTTAACATGCGTAAATCTAGAATAGGGCGCAACCCTCCATCCTTCTTCGGAACTATGAAGTATCGGCTGTAAAACCCTGACTGTATGCTGGTGGGAGGAACCCTCTCTATAGCTCCCTTTTGCAAAAGTGTCATCACTTCTTGTTCCATGACCAGAGACTGCTGGGGGTCCACTGCTGTAGTGAGGACCCCGTTGAACTGGGGCGGGCGAAACCCGAATTGTATTTTGTAACCCTTTTTTATCATTTGCAGCACCCATTGAGAAATATTGGGAAGACTTTTCCATTCTTCTAAATATTCTACTAAGGGAACCAGTCTCTCGAGACTGGTCTCTGGTGTTTTTTGAGCACTTGGCTCGACGCCCTGAAGCGGCGCACCGGCAGGGAGCAGTCGAATCAAGCGCTGACCGACCCTCCTCAGAGGATCAGCGGGGACTGCTGTGCCCCAAGACACACGAGGTGGCGGGGTTGACAGAACGGCCCCCTGAGGGCACCGAAGATGGGTCAACTTTATAGATTTTAATTTTTCTGGACCCTCTCCGGAGGGGGCTGCCCTCGGAAGTCCTGGACCCCTCGTGTCAGGACTTTTTCGAAGCCTTCATGGCAATAATAACAATCCGCAGATCTGTTTTACCCCGGGAAGGCTTCACTTGTGCTGCCCTACCCGGTCCCCAAGATCCTTTCGGGGGAGCACGGGTGGCAACACTTTGTTTTTGCTGCGCTCTATGCACAGATGAGGAGCTCGTAGATGCCTGAGGCTGCTCCCACTCAGCAGCCTCAGCAGAGCGGCGAGGGAAAAACTTTTCAAAGGCCGCAGACTGACGTTTTGCCTCCTGGAACCTCTCGACGACCGATGTTACGGAGTCGCCGAAGAGGCCCTGAGCAGAAACTGGCACGTCAAGAAGGACTGCTTTATCGCGTTCTTTTATATCTGATAAATTCAGCCATAAATGCCTCTCCGTGGCCACCAGGGCTGCCATAGAACGGCTGATTGTTTTTGCCGTCTCCTTGGTGGCTCGGAGAGCTAAGTCAGTTGCCTTCCTTAATTCTTGTATACATTCAAAAGTCACCTCACCACTCTGATCTATTTCCCCCAGCAGGTCGGCTTGATATGCCTGGAGGATCGACATAGTATGGAGACATGCCACCGCCTGACCCGCTGAGGTATAAGCCCTGCCCACCAACGCTGATGTTGTACGCAGGGGTCTGGTGGGCAAAGTCGGGGATTTTAGCGACGATGCTGACTCAGGCGAGAGATAGCTCGCGAGCGTCTCTTCGACCTGAGGCATCGCCGCATAACCGTGTTCTTTCCCTCCCATGACGTTACTACACAGAGATGTTGCTGGGTTATGAACACGGAAATGTGCAGGTTTCTGCCACAATCTCGACACCTCAGTGTGGAGATCTGGAAAGAACGGCAATCCCCGGGGCTGAGGTTGTGCTCGGGCAGGGAGAAAGCGCTCATCTAATTTACTTTCAACTCGCGCTTCAGGTCTTTCTTCTGGCCATTCGATTTTTAATTTAGCCACCGCCTGAGTCAACACCTCTAAAAGCTCCTCATATGCTGGAGATGCGGATGGCGGGTCCTCATCTCCAGCCCCGGCGCTCGCTACATCCATCTTCTCGGAGACAGATAAGCGAAGCTCCGGTGCCTCCACTCTGGGAGAAGAAACCGCTACGCGTGCTTCCGCAGCCAGAGAAGAGGCAGCAGATCTGGCAGGTGAGGGTCGAGATAGGGCAGGACCCGTCTCTAACCCCTCCACCAGATCCATTTGTGAACCCCAGGAACGGAGTCTTCGCTGTGCCTCGGCAGCAGCGGGACCCGCGCCCTGGGGAACACTCGCCGCGGCGTCCTCCTTTTTATCAAAGAACGCGCGGCATGATCGGAGTACACGGAGCGTTAACTTCTCACAATGCACACAGACAGCTCCCTCGAGAGCTGCCTGTGCATGCTCCACTCCCAGACAAGCAACGCACATATCATCCCAATGCGGTACGCAGCGTCGATGTTCCCATGAAAGGGAACTGCTTCTGAGCTTTATGGATCGAATTAGTGACTCGGATCTCCTATCAAACGGCTAAACTGCTGAAATCACGTGACTTTGGCGTTCCGAGTCGCTGATTCGATTCGTAAAGCTCGTTTTTCTAGTAAAATTGTGCCTTCATGTCTTGTAACACATTTTTCAATCCTGCATTAACTTTTCATATGGTATTTTCATACAAGGTTATAAATTCTGAAATGTTTAATTTTTGGAAAAAAAAAAATTTAACCTGCAATATGCATTTTAAATATCCTTAGTTTTGTTTTAATGTATTTATATATATACTCTCCATGTCAGTAAGATGAATTCCGTAATACCATTCACAATTTACCTTTCTGTTGACCAACCTCGGGTGTGTTTCCCAAAAGCATCGCTAGCCAACTATGGTCGCAAATCCCATTGAACTCTATTGGTAGCGACGGAACTTGCGACCATAGTTGGCTTTGGGAAACACACCCCTGGTTGACTTTGTGGTTCTTTTTCCTATACATTTTGTGTGGGAGATCCCTAATGAGAACTTAGAAAAAATGAAGGATCATTTCTTATAATTAAAAAGTTAAGTGACTTACTGTTCTTCAAACACTCAACAGTACAGTACAATAAGATAACATAAAGAACACATACAGTGGAAAATCCCAACAAAAAGGCTTAATTTATCAATTAATTAATTGTGACTTTTAGTAAATACCTTGCTTGCCATATTGTTTATCATTATACATTATTTCTATTTGCTCAGACCAATTTTTCCATTCCAAACAAGCACACTTTTATAGTTCTGCCCATTTCACACTGCATAGTAAACAGAAGAACAATCATTGTGATAACAAGTGATAAAATTTACATTTTCATTTCTGCTGTGTTTTTAAAGGCTTCTTAATGGTAATTAAGCACTTATTTTATCATTATTGAATTTAAGGGTCCACAGAAAGCCTGTTAAACAGTAGTTCTTCACCCACACCAAGCTGACATATGTTCACTAGTGTTGTAAATATGTTCATGCGAAGTGGACAAGCACAACCCTATCATAAGACTATGAAACTCTTTTGAGTCCTTATGGACTACATACTACAAACACTCAATGTACAACTAAAGAGTGCACATAATAACAAAATTTAGCCTGCATGTACCTTTTCGCATACACATTTATTGAAAACTGCTAAAGAACAAATTTTGTGTTTCTCCTTAAACAAAAACGACCTTGCAAACCTACTTTAATGTACAACACTTGACATTTACCTTTACTTAAAGGTGCCGTAGAACGTTCTTTCACAAGATGTAATATAAGTCTAAGTTGTCCCCTGAATGTGTCTGTGAAGTTTCAGCTCAAAATACCCCATCGATTTTTTTTAATTCATTTTTTTAACTGTCCTATTTTGGGGCATCATTAACTATGCACCGATTCAGGGGCTGCTGGCCCCTTTACAATTCTTGTGCTGCCCTGCCCACCGAGCTCGCGACTGCCTAATATACAGTGCATAAACAAAGTTCACACAGCTAATATAACCCTCAAATGGATCTTTACAAGATTTCCGTCATGCATGCTCCATGCATGCTAATCGTGATGTGAGTATAGTATTTATTTGGATGTTTACATTTGATTCTGAATGAGTTTGATAGTATGCTGTGGCTAACGGGGCTAAAGCTAACATTACACACTGTTGGGGAGATTTATAAAGAATGAAGTTGTGTTTATGCATTATACAGACTGCAAGTGTTTAAAAATGAAAATAACGACAGGCTCTTGTCTCCGTGAATACAGTAAGAAATGATGGTAACTTTAACCACATTTAACAGTACATTAGCAACATGAAACATTTAGACAGACAATTTACAAATATCACTAAAAATATCATGATATCATGGATCATGTCAGTTATTATTGCTCCATCTGCCATTTTTCGCTATTGTCCTTGCTTGCTTACCTAGTCTGATGATTCAGCTGTGCACAGATCCAGATGTTAATACTGGCTGCCCCTGTCTAATGCTTGAACATGGGGTGGCATATGCAAATATTGGGGTCATACATATTAATGATCCTGACTGTTATGTAACAGTCTGTGTTATGTTGAGATTCGCCTGTTCTTCAGAGGTCTTTTAAACAAATGAGATTTATATAAGAAGGAGGAAACAATGGAGTTTGAGACTCACTGTATGTCATTTCCATGTACTGAACTCTTGTTATTTAACTATGCCGAGGTAAATTCAATTTTCCATTCGATGGCACCGTTAAGTCAATTCAGTGTAAATTATGGAGAAAACAGGCGGCATCACAATTCAGAATATTTCATCCATCTCCTGCTTGAAGATCGCAATACGTCACGCCGACATATGGTGGTACTGACCACGGTAAGACAAATAATGTAAGATAAACAATTATTAGTAGTATGCTCAAGAGTTGTCAGTCAGTCATACCCCCTCATATGGTGACGATTTGTCCGACCGACAAATCGACTAATCTTTTGACGTCTCATGTGGTTTTGTGTGATTTTTGACAACTTCCTGTTACACCCCTCTTGCAGTCCGCAGACAGAATAGGCTTGTTTGAGATGTGCCTAGCCTCGCCTGAAGTTCAGCTGAGAGTAGGTGGCTGCAGTGAGGGGAGGAGTGAAAAAAGTACAGGCAAGACGGACAGTTCTTTGACCTCGTAGATGTCTGATCCACTATGAGAACAAAGGCGGATATCGTGGGATTCACACTCATGCGCTGTGTGTGTAAGATGTGTGTATCAATCATTTTTACTTTAATTATAGACACGTTTTTATATATATTTTTTTTATAAATGACAACAATCACATAACCCATAGAGAGATCACAATGTCAGAGAGTTCTGGAATATTCACACATTATTTTTACACATAAAAACATGGTATTAGAGTTTTAAAATCAAACATTTTAAAATAGATCAATACATCACGATGGTTTAAACCAATAAGCTTTAAGCTGTGTCGTCAGCAAGTCGTTTCCCATCGTGCTTTTGGTCAGCGCAGTCGGTGGAGAGCAACTGCGCTCGACTGCAGAATCCGATCTGACACACGTCAGCATGACATCAGAGCAAGGCGGCCCACCCTCGGACACATTTCTAACCGGCATGCATCTTGCGGTGATCACCAGTGATCGTTTCTGCGCAGAATTTGCTCATCTCAAACAAGCCTATTCTATTTGAGACGTGCGCACGCTCTGGAGATTATGACGTGAAACAAAACAATATCCAATCAGAAAGCGAGCTGACAGAAGACAGAAACATACAACAAAGTTAAATGGATTTGGACAGCAGAGATGGAGGATCAGCTTGTAGATTGTGGCAACAGCACAAGTATTTATAAATCGTGTCTTGTAAAACATACCAAAATCATTGCAAAAACTGTCAATGCAATTTCTTCCTGCCTATTGTCCGTCATGTTTATTCTGATGTCTCGAGAGATTTTGCGATATTTCCTGCATTCACAGTCGGGTCTGAAAATCTGGTTGTGTGTGGTGTGCTGTGTTTGTCACATTATGGCACACCACACACTATAGGAGCAAAATGGTTAAAGGTACAATTTGTAATATATTCACAGTAAAAATATCTGAAAACCACTAGGCTAGTGTTATATATTTTGTCCAGCTGATTACTAACAATATCTCTAATGTTTTCAACTACTTGTAAATCATGAGAAAATTCCCATTCTAAACAGTGACACGGGGCAGTGCAGTCGCCTGTCAATGACGTCAGTTACCCTTTGTTACCGCCTTTACTGACGTAGAAACCACATGACAACAGTGTCGCGGACAAATGCGGAAGTAGTGTGTAGCGTCCAGCAAACCACTAGCTTGCTTCAAGCAGTTCCTTATTTACTTCTTGCACGTTTTATGGTGGATCGTGTTACTTATTTATGGAACATAATTACTGTTTACCGTCTGCCGCTGGTTCTGTCAACAAGGACAGCTCCCGTAAACGTTAGTGATGGGCATTCCGGCTCTTTTTTGTGAGACGGCTCGTTTGACTCAGCTCACTGAAAAGAGCCGGCTCTTTAAATAATAAATGCTTTAACTATGACTTTGACTATGATAGGTGTGAAAACATACAGCCAAAAAATACATAGAATAACATTACAACTTTCAACACACTCAAATGCAGTTTAGTATGATAGTGTAAGGTGAGACCAAGTGAAACAGTGCTGCGTTACCTCACAATTTTAATTTGCCAAATAAACTGAACTGTATTAGTAGTATTTCAGCTTTGCAAGTAGTTTGGTAGAATGAAATGTCCTCATATCGCCCGGGACTCGCGTGTGACACTGATATCTGTCTCTCATTAGCAATCGCGCCCACGATTCTCGGCCACTCCCTGCTTTATACCACAGTCATGCTAAAAACACGAATCCATAAACATTATTTCACCATAAACAATTAGATCCATTGGAATGTCGACAAGTTCCATGATTCCACACTCATTCACTGCGTCATCAATCTACGCCTTTGTTATTGTTTTGAAGAGTTTAGTGACCCCTATCGGCGAAAAAAACATACTGCACCTTTAAATCTAGGATTTTTTGTCCTCATGTTTGTGGTCTCTCACACTTTGAAGTTTTCAAAAATCTTTTAGTGTGTACCCAGCATTAGCCTATGTATGAACACAAACGAGACTAATTAATCACAGCTGAAACTATAATGAAAACTAATGAGAAGCAGGAAAACCGAACACAGGAAGAAGGAAACTCATGAAAACATACTTAAAGTCTGTGAATAACAAAACATAACTCTGATAATCACTAAAATGTATTTTTTGTAATTAAGGTATTGTTATTAAACGTCAGAAACTCTCCTGAAGGAATGGATCATATTTCACATGCAGCTGATGATTCATACAGCATTCAGACATTTCACACATTCATCATTGTGTTTTATTATTATAATAGAGAAAAATCACATTAATTATGACAATGACATGTTCCTTGATGAAAGGCACTTTTCAACTGAAAGATAATTTTGACAGTAATAATAGAGATTGATGTGATGCTACAATAAAAATTCATTTCCATCAGCACAAGTAGAGGGTGAGAAAAGCACAGATACACATGTTTGTTTTTGTGAATTGTGGGGACATTCCATTGGTGTAATGGTTTTTACACTACACTACACTACCTCTACCCCTAAACCTAACCATCACAGGAAACTGTGCACATTTTTACTTTCTCACAAAAACTCATTCTGTATGATTTATAAGCCTTTTGAAAAGTGGGGACATGGGTAATGTCCTCATAAGTCACCTCTTTTTGTAATACCTACATCATACCCATGTCATTATACACATTTTTGTCCTGATATGTCACAAAAATGCACGCGCACACACACACTGATCTTATTGTCTATATGAGGATTTATCACACATTTATTCTGACCTGATATTATTCTGACACAGTATGAATGTAATGAAGAGACTCTATAACATCTTGCTGTCACTGATTTATCATGAGCTCAAAGCATTATGGGTAGAATCCAATGATCTATATAAGTGACTGGATTGCTCACTGTGTTCTGGTGAAGCCACATGAAGTGAGTGGCCATCTTTTTATTTCCTTCTGACAGAGAGCATCATTGACTCACAGCCAAAACACTGACCCAAAATCACCCGATCTGCAACGCATCAGTGGCATATGAATTGTTTTTAAGATATACAGTACTGTATGTATGTACATTAATTGATACTTCAAATGTTATCTGCAGTGTTTATGGTCTTTTCAGGCAGGATAAGTGTTATATAGAAATCGCTAAGATGGATGACTCTACTGCAAACTGCTGACGGAACTGAACTAACACAAAACAGATTTCTGTATGTTCGTAATTATGCAGGAAATATTAAGCATGAACATATATCTGGGATTATTAGCAAAAATTGATTTGAATATACATTGAACCTAGGTGACATACAATCACTTATTACTAAATTGCACTATATTATATTAAAAAGGTTAAGCATGCATTGTCTTGCTCAGAGAATCAGTAAAATGCTTGATCAAAATAAAGATTCATGTCTTTTAATTCAATACGCAGTCAGTGTCTTTTCTTTCAATAAGTTGTGAAGCGTGTATATTATTTCCTGATGTCTTTTTGTTGACCAACATCCGCTTCTAACTCTTGGAAAATGTGAAAAAGACACAGGTCAGCTCAAATTATATGGCTTCGACAGTTTGGGTATGAATTCAGTGTTATTTGTATATATTGTTGAGCTAATTATTCATTTAACCAGAGTTTAAGTCGTTATCTTTACTGCTTCGAAATACATGCTGTTAAAATGCTGAATCATTTACAGTTACTGTATGAATAAAAACAGTATTATCAGAGCTGCCTCAAGGGCTGTACCAAGTGTGCGGCCGCACTGAGCCTCACGCCAAAATAAAGCAACAGCTGACTTTAGTTTTAAAGTTTATGTTTCTGTCATTCAAAAGACCACACCAGCTAAATGTCGGAGCTAATAGTGAGACTGTGTCATAATGCTGTATTATACTGCTTGTTTAAAATGTATTATGCAGTAGAACTTACAATTTTAGGAAAAGGAAAAAACTGAAAAATTATTTTTTGAATAATTAAACACTGTGTTGTCAAAGTTGATATTGTGGCTTTATATATGGTCAGACACAGTGTCATGAACATTTTACCAAAATCAAGTGGAGTTACGAGGTGTTTCACCAGCGAATATCGGACACGTGTGCTTTGTTCACCGTTACACAGTACAAAAGAAAAGAAATACATCAACCATGTGTAGTTGGACCCCCCCCCCCCCTTCCTAAATATCCTTACACAATAATTTTATTGTGTAAGGAATCATAAAAAAAAAAACAATAAGCCGGGGAAATTCCAGACGTTAAACAAATGTTTAAGACAATTGCGTAGTAAGAATGTACAGGGAGACTTCATATATATAAACACTGACTCATTAGATAATGATTTCTCATTCAAATTAGATCATTTCTATTATAGACTATTATTTCAATAGAATGTGAAGGAATACCAATATGGTTTCACTTTTTATGATGTCATCCATCATAGTTCAGTGATCCAGTCAGTTATATAGATCAGTGGTAGAATCTCTCTACAGTCTGTTCTGATTCATCAACACAGTTTCACTGATCCAGACCAAACCATAAACCCAGGATAGAGCGGTTGAGTGAATGTGGTCTGGACTGTGTGGATGAGGATCATTGTGTCTCCAGAGACGCTGTAGAAGGACAGAGTTCCTGCACTGTGATCCACAAACACTCCTACTCTACTGCTGAGGGACTTTACAGTGAGCTCAGTCACTATGTTATTGTGAATGAATGAGTAACTGGGGGGAAGGCAGTGCAAACTCCAAGACTGATCATTATGTCCTAACACACACTCATTACCTCCCCTCCTGCTGATGCTCTTATATGACACTGATATACACACACTATGACCACTCCACTCAATCTCCCAGTAAGAGCGTCCACACACACTCTCTCTACACAACACCTGACGATTATATCCATCAAATCTGTCTGGATGATCAGGATACGGCTGCTCTGTGTCAGTGGCAGTCATCACTGTGTTCTCCTCAGACAGACAGATGTATTCATTCACTGTGTTCAGATCCAGAGTGAACTGATGGGAATCTGATAGAGATAAAACACATCACTCATCAATCTGATTAATTCTGATTAATCAATTACCAATCTTTTAATCTACAACCCAAATTCTGGAAAAGTTTGGACCTTTTTTTAAATTTGAATAAAATGAAAACTAAAAGACTTCCAAATCACATGAGCCAATATTTTATTCACAATAGAATAGATAACAAATTTTACACTTTTATGCATAAGATGAGCTCATGTTTACCATGGTGTAGCATCTCCTCTTTTCAAAACAATTTGAAGACATCTGGGCATCAAGGTTATAAGTTTCTGGAGTTTTGGTGTTGGAATTTGGTCCCATTCTTGCGTGATATAGGTTTCCAGCTGCTGAAGAGTTTGCGGTCTTTTTTCGTTTAATGACGTGCCAAATGTTCTCTATAGGTAAAAGATCTGGACTGCAGGCAGGCCAATTCAGCACTCAGAGTCTTCTACTACGAAGTCATGCTGTTGTAATAGCTGCAGTATGTGGTTTTTCATTGTCCTGCTGAAATACACAAGGCCTTTCCTGAAATAGACTTCGTCTGGAGGGGAGCACATGTTGCTCTAAAACCTTTATATACCTTTCAGCATTCATAGCCTTCCAAAACATGCAAGCTGCCCATACCGTATGCACTTATGCAGCCCCATACCATCAGAGATGCTGGCTTTTGAACTGAACACTGATAATACGCTGGAAGATCTCATTCTTGTTTAGGGATCAGAGATTTCTCCAGTTTCTCTGAATCTTTTGATGATGTTATGCACTCTAGATGATATTTGCAAAGCCTTTGCAATTTGACGCTGAGAAACATTGTTTCTCTTTTTACACACTCTTTCACAGTTCTGCCCATCTTTACTTCTGAGAGACTCTGCCTCTCTAAGACACCCCTTTTATAGCTAATCATGTTACAGACCTGATATCAATTAACTTAATTAGTTGCTTGATGTTCTCCTAGCTGAATATTTTCTAAATTTCTTGCTTTTTCAGCCATTTGTTGCCCCCATGCCAACTTTTTTGAGACCTGTAGCAGGCATCAAATTTGAAATGAGCTCATTTTGTACATAATTTTGTACAATTTCTCAGTTTAAACATTTGTTATATTATCTATGTTCTATTGTGAATAAAATATTGGCTCATGTGATTTGAAAGTCTTTTAGTTTTTATTTTATTCAAATTTAAAAAACGTCCAAACTTTTCCAGAATTCGGGTTGTACTTCTCGATTGTGAGTTTACATTTCATTTGATGACTTGTTGCAATAAGGAAAAGAAAAATCTGTTTTTGCCCATTTGTAGGCCTTGATCAAGAAATATAATTTTGTTATATTTCATATAATACTTAAGATTCTACAATTTAATCAAGATTCTACAATTTAATCAAAACAAACAAGTCAGTGGTAGTCTACTGTATTGTTTTTTTTCTCAAAAGTGTAAAATATCAACAGTATGTCTTTTGAAATTTGAAATTTGTAATTTGAAATAATAACTCATTTTCATCTTTAAAGTCATGTTTGCATGTGTGGGGTATTGGGATTTTTCAGGAAGTTAGGTGCAGTGATTAACTGTATTGTTTTGTTGATTAATTGTAAATGCTTCGATTCGCATTATCCTATGAATGTGCCCAATTTTACATGTAAAGGTGCCTTATGTGTGTCCTTACAGGTATGTTGATGAGTCCATATATGTTTATAGATAATAGAATATCTTCATATAACCTTTATCTTTGTTTTTTGTTGTTGTTGTTGTTTTTTGTAATGGTGGTGTATGGAATAAGCATGGCATTCTTACTGCAAGTTTAATTATATTTTATTTAATGATTTGTTAGTGCATGATTGTGTCATGACTTTCCCTTGAGAGGGAAAGAAGTGACAAATGTTTATTGCTCAAAACTATTGATAATTATGATAATTCCTAAATATAATACTACATATACAAATGCAACATTGAATTTGTTACGAGACTCTCACATGCAGTCACATGACAAAAGAACGAAGGACTCACACCCGACAACTCGAGAGATATACTAATCATTTCTGTTTCTGCATTCAGCCTATGGGGCTGTTATGGGATGAATGAATGACTCAAACCCAAAGGCTCGAGAGATGAACTAATCATTTCTGTTTCCGGGACTGCATATGGGGCTGCCATGGCCCAGATCAGACACTGATGACAGTACTAATGACTCGAACCCAGAGACATGAGAGGTGAACTAATCTGTCTGGGGAACAGACATGACAAATCCCTTACAAAAGATTAATGCAGTTTTTTAGAAGTATTACTACAGTTTTTGTTACATATAGAAAAATGCAATTTTTTGGACATGAAAAACTATAATATTAGATGTCTGAAGTTTTACTGGAGTACAACTGCAGTATTACTGCAATACATCTAAAGTTCTAGTAAAATAAAAAGTATAAAGCTGAAGTATTACTAAAATAAAGCTGCAATACAACTACAGTATTACTGCAATACAGCTGAAGTAGTTAGATTGTTCACCCACTAATAAGTAACGTGAGCTGAAGTAGTCCTAAAATAATAATGCAATACAGCTGCTTCCCTGTGCTCCAGCTGATCTACTTTGATACTTCCCTGTGCTCCAGTGATCTACTTTGATACGTCCCTGTGCTCCAGTGATCTACTTTGATACTTTCCTGTGCTCCAGTGATCTACTTTGATAAGTCCCTGTGCTCCAGTGATCTACTTTGATACTTCCCTGTGCTCCAGCCGATCTATTGAGTACTTCCCTGTGCTCCAGCAATCTAATTTTATACTTTCCTGTGCTCCAGCTGATCTACTTTGATACTTCCCTGTGCTCCAGCCGATCTACTTTGATACTTTCCTGTGCTCCAGCTGATCTACTTTGATACTTTCCTGTGCTCCAGTGATCTACTTTGATACGTCCCTGTGCTCCAGCCGATCTACTTTGATACTTCCCTGTGCTCCAGCGATCTACTTTGATACTTCCCTGTGCTCCAGCCGATCTATTGAGTACTTCCCTGTGCTCCAGCTGATCTACTTTGATACTTTCCTGTGCTCCAGTGATCTACTTTGATATGTCCCTGTGCTCCAGCTATCTACTTTGATACTTCCCTGTGCTCCAGTCGATCTACTTTGATACTTCCCTGTGCTCCAGCTGATCTACTTTGATACGTCCCTGTGCTCCAGCAATATACTTTGATACTTCCCTGTGCTCCAGCTGATCTACTTTGATACGTCTCTGTGCTCCAGCCATCTACTTTGATACTTCCCTGTGCTCCAGCCATCTACTTTGATACTTTCCTGTGCTCCAGCAATATACTTTGATACTTCCCTGTGCTCCAGCCGATCTACTTCGATACTTCCCTGTGCTCCAGCTGATCTACTTTGATACGTCCCTGTGCTCCAGCCATCTACTTTGATACTTTCCTGTGCTCCAGCAATATACTTTGATACTTCCCTGTGCTCCAGCTGATCTACTTTGATACGTCCCTGTGCTCCAGCCATCTACTTTGATACTTCCCTGTGCTCCAGCTGATCTACTTTGATACGTCCCTGTGCTCCAGCCATCTACTTTGATACTTTCCTGTGCTCCAGCAATATACTTTGATACTTCCCTGTGCTCCAATGATCTACTTTGATACATCCCTGTGCTCCAGCCATCTACTTTGATACTTTCCTGTGCTCCAGTGATCTACTTTGATACTTCCCTGTGCTCCAGCTGATCTACTTTGATACGTCCCTGTGCTCCAGCCATCTACTTTGATACTTCCCTGTGCTCCAGCTGATCTACTTTGATACGTCCCTGTGCTCCAGCAATATACTTTGATACTTCCCTGTGCTCCAGCTGATCTACTTTGATACGTCTCTGTGCTCCAGCCATCTACTTTGATACTTCCCTGTGCTCCAGCCATCTCTACTTTGATACTTTCCTGTGCTCCAGCAATATACTTTGATACTTCCCTGTGCTCCAGCCGATCTACTTCAATACTTCCCTGTGCTCCAGCTGATCTACTTTGATACGTCCCTGTGCTCCAGCCATCTACTTTGATACTTTCCTGTGCTCCAGCAATATACTTCGATACTTCCCTGTGCTCCAGCTGATCTACTTTGATACGTCCCTGTGCTCCAGCCATCTACTTTGATACTTCCCTGTGCTCCAGCTGATATACTTTGATACTTCCCTGTGCTCCAGCCATCTACTTTGATACTTTCCTGTGCTCCAGCAATATACTTTGATACTTCCCTGTGCTCCAGCTGATCTACTTTGACACGTCCCTGTGCTCCAGCCATCTACTTTTATACTTTCCTGTGCTCCAGCTGATCTACTTTGATACTTCCCTGTGCTCCAGCGATCTACTTTGATACTTTCCTGTTCTCCAGTGATCTACTTTGATACTTCCCTGTGCTCCAGCCGATCTACTTTGATACTTCCCTGTGCTCCAGCCGATCTACCTTGATACTTTCCTGTGCTCCAGCTGATCTACTTTGATACTTTCCTGTGCTCCAGTGATCTACTTTGATACGTCCCTGTGCTCCAGCCATCTACTTTGATACTTCCCTGTGCTCCAGCTGATCTACTTTGATACTTCCCTCTGCTCCAGTCGATCTACTTTGATACTACCCTGTGCTCCAGCTGATCTACTTTGATACGTCCCTGTGCTCCAGTGATCTACTTTGATACGTCCCTGTGCTCCAGCCATCTACTTTGATACTTTCCTGTCCTCCAGCAATATACTTTGATACTTCCCTGTGCTCCAGCCGATCTACTTCGATACTTCCCTGTGCTCCAGCTGATCTACTTTGATACGTCCCTGTGCTCCAGCCATCTACTTTGATACTTTCCTGTGCTCCAGCTGATCTACTTTGATACGTCCCTGTGCTCCAGCCATCTACTTTGATACTTTCCTGTCCTCCAGCAATATACTTTGATACTTCCCTGTGCTCCAGCCGATCTACTTCGATACTTCCCTGTGCTCCAGCCGATCTACTTTGATACGTCCCTGTGCTCCAGCCATCTACTTTGATACTTTCCTGTCCTCCAGCAATATACTTTGATACTTCCCTGTGCTCCAGCCGATCTACTTCGATACTTCCCTGTGCTCCAGCTGATCTACTTTGATACGTCCCTGTGCTCCAGCCATCTACTTTGATACTTTCCTGTGCTCCAGCCGATCTACTTTGATACGTCCCTGTGCTCCAGCCATCTACTTTGATACTTTCCTGTCCTCCAGCAATATACTTTGATACTTCCCTGTGCTCCAGCCGATCTACTTCGATACTTCCCTGTGCTCCAGCTGATCTACTTTGATACGTCCCTGTGCTCCAGCCATCTACTTTGATACTTTCCTGTGCTCCAGCTGATCTACTTTGATACGTCCCTGTGCTCCAGCCATCTACTTTGATACTTTCCTGTGCTCCAGCTGATCTACTTTGATACTTCCCTCTGCTCCAGTCGATCTACTTTGATACTTCCCTGTGCTCCAGCTGATCTACTTTGATACTTCCCTCTGATCCAGTCGATCTACTTTGATACTACCCTGTGCTCCAGCTGATCTACTTCGATACGTCCCTGTCCTCCAGCAATATACTTTGATACTTCCCTGTGCTCCAGCCGATCTACTTCGATACTTCCCTGTGCTCCAGCTGATCTACTTTGATACTTCCCTGTGCTCCAGCCATCTACTTTGATACTTTCCTGTCCTCCAGCAATATACTTCGATACTTCCCTGTGCTCCAGCTGATCTACTTTGATACGTCCCTGTGCTCCAGCCATCTACTTTGATACTTTCCTGTGCTCCATCAATATACTTTGATACGTCCCTGTGCTCCATCAATATACTTTGATACGTCCCTGTGCTCCAGCCATCTACTTCGATACTTCCCTGTGCTCCAGCCATCTACTTTGATACTTCCCTCTGCTCCAGTCGATCTACTTCGATACTTCCCTGTGCTCCAGCTGATCTACTTTGATACGTCCCTGTGCTCCAGCCATCTACTTTGATACTTTCCTGTGCTCCATCAATATACTTTGATACGTCCCTGTGCTCCAGCCATCTACTTTGATACTTCCCTGTGCTCCAGCTGATCTACTTTGATACTTCCCTCTGCTCCAGTCGATCTACTTTGATACTTCCCTCTGCTCCAGTCGATCTACTTTGATACTTCCCTCTGCTCCAGTCGATCTACTTTGATACTACCCTGTGCTCCAGCGATCTACTTTGATACTTCCCTGTGCTCCAGCCATCTACTTTGATACTTTCCTGTCCTCCAGCAATATACTTTGATACTTCCCTGTGCTCCAGCCGATCTACTTTGATACTTCCCTGTGCTCCAGCGATCTACTTTGATACTTCCCTGTGCTCCAGCCATCTACTTTGATACTTTCCTGTCCTCCAGCAATATACTTTGATACTTCCCTGTGCTCCAGCCGATCTACTTTGATACTTCCCTGTGCTCCAGCTGATCTACTTTGATACTTCCCTCTGATCCAGTCAATCTACTTTGATACTACCCTGTGCTCCAGCTGATCTACTTCGATACGTCCCTGTCCTCCAGCAATATACTTTGATACTTCCCTGTGCTCCAGCCGATCTACTTCGATACTTCCCTGTGCTCCAGCTGATCTACTTTGATACTTCCCTGTGCTCCAGCCATCTACTTTGATACTTTCCTGTCCTCCAGCAATATACTTTGATACTTCCCTGTGCTCCAGCCGATCTACTTTGATACTTCCCTGTGCTCCAGCGATCTACTTTGATACTTCCCTGTGCTCCAGCCATCTACTTTGATACTTTCCTGTCCTCCAGCAATATACTTTGATACTTCCCTGTGCTCCAGCCGATCTACTTTGATACTTCCCTGTGCTCCAGCGATCTACTTTGATACTTCCCTGTGCTCCAGCCATCTACTTTGATACTTTCCTGTCCTCCAGCAATATACTTTGATACTTCCCTGTGCTCCAGCCGATCTACTTTGATACTTCCCTGTGCTCCAGCGATCTACTTTGATACTTCCCTGTGCTCCAGCCATCTACTTTGATACTTTCCTGTCCTCCAGCAATATACTTTGATACTTCCCTGTGCTCCAGCCGATCTACTTTGATACTTCCCTGTGCTCCAGCGATCTACTTTGATACTTCCCTGTGCTCCAGCCATCTACTTTGATACTTTCCTGTCCTCCAGCAATATACTTTGATACTCCCCTGTGCTCCAGCCGATCTACTTTGATACTTCCCTGTGCTCCAGCGATCTACTTTGATACTTCCCTGTGCTCCAGCCATCTACTTTGATACTTTCCTGTCCTCCAGCAATATACTTTGATACTTCCCTGTGCTCCAGCCGATCTACTTTGATACTTCCCTGTGCTCCAGCGATCTACTTTGATACTTCCCTGTGCTCCAGCCATCTACTTTGATACTTTCCTGTCCTCCAGCAATATACTTTGATACTTTCCTGTCCTCCAGCAATATACTTTGATACTTTCCTGTCCTCCAGCAATATACTTTGATACTTCCCTGTGCTCCAGCGATCTACTTTGATACTTCCCTGTGCTCCAGCCATCTTTTTTTTGATACTTCCCTTTTCACCAGCAATCTTCTTTGATACTCCCCTGTTTCCTATGCTCCGCGCTGTGACTCTGTGTTGCACCCTTCACATTTTTATAAATATTTTATTGTATCTTTTCATGTGACGACAACTGAAGAAATGACACTTTGCTACAGTGTAAAGTAGTGAGTGTACAGCTTGTACCGCTGGCCAAAAAAGTGAGTACACCCCTAAGTGAAAATGTCCAAATTGGGCCCAATTAGCCATTTTCTCTCCCCGGTGTCATGTCACTCGTTAGTGTTACAAGGTCTCAGGTGTGTTAAATTTGGTGTTATCGTTCTCACTCTCTCATACTGGGGCACGTTCAAGCTCAAACCGGTGCGCAACGTTTTGCTACGTTTTCCGGGTTGAACGAGATGTTTCCTGGAAACGGTCTGCAACGGTGTGCAACGGGTTTGAGATACGTTTTCTCTTGTTTGGTGGGTGTGTCAGAAATATCAGCCCAGTCAGTGGCAAGATGTATATAAACCGCGCGGTATTAAAGAGACAGCTCGCACAATGGGTATTAATGTAACATAAAAATACTATACTTATATATTTTGCTATTGTATTGTGATGTGACACTTTAATAAACTTTTCTATAATCAGAGGAGAATAGTTGGTAAATATTACAATATCATATATATATATAACAACAGTGATCAGCAATATTGATAAGCCTAATACAAACAATAAAAATAATATAGATCAACACAGTCACGGAGGTAAGAAGTGGATTATCCTTCACCTAAAATGTTTGTCTTTTCATCATGAAGTGCAAGTAAAATGTTGTACAACAATAATAGAAGTTTTCACAAATCCCTTCACTCTTTTATTCTGGACGGCAAGGGCAGTGACTGTAACATCGAGCGTATTTTGTAGTATTAAACACGTATTTATACCGACTTCATCAGGCTCCGAAAATTCTTCAAAAAGAACACAAAGAATGGCCTTCTCAGCTGCCATAGTTGCAACTCTTGCGTCATCAGAACAGGGTGTTCAACGCGCCACCGTTTCCGTTTAAAAAACGTTTTGCAACGTTTTGTCGGGGCTGAACGCAGCCCTGGTCACAGGGGAGACCAAATTTGCACTGTTATACAAGCTGTACACTCACTATACTTTACATCGTAGGAAAGTGTCATTTCTTCAGTGTTGTCACATGAAAAGATGAGGGTCATTCTACAGAAACGTCCACTTTTGGTATGACAAAATGTCTTAAAATGTATTTCTTTTTCTTACATTTAAACTTAGACCACATTATTATATTATACTTTGTCTTTATGAATGCACATAAATGACAGCTTAATGATTTTTTTATTTTTTTTGTACATTTATTTAAAGACTGCATGTCCCCTTTTTTGTCACTGGTGTTACCTTACTTTTATGAAATATTACTTTTAAACTTTTATGAAATATTATTTCTCAATTTTTTCAGCACATGCAGTCAGAGTTACAAAATAATAATGATAATGCAAAAAATAAGGAGATTATGTGTTATTTTAATCAGGTTAGTTAAAAGTGTGATTAAATGATGATAATTCAATTGCACAACCATGTATTTGCTATAACAATGAAAATATTTGAAAAACAGTTATTAAAAAAAGTAATGATGCAATCATTTAAATCTTAATTCTTGAGTGTAGCAGAATTCAATGGATGTAAAATTATTATCATGTCACATATGACACATTTTATTTAATGTGACAGGCAAAAAACAGTAACACCAGTGACAGAATGAATCACCAGTGACATATACATAGGACCAAAGAACCTTAATTTTTCAACTATAATTAAGTAGATTGGACTAAATTTTTACATTTGGTGTACAATAAAAGAGTTATCATTGACACTTAGTGAAAGCAGTCAGAAAAAGATCATAAACAACATTTTAAAACTGTCTGTAAAATATGCTGTCTGTAAAGTCGCTGCACTGAATTTAGCCAAAATTTAGCCATATCTGACCAAAGGAGGATTAACAATGAGAAAGAAAAGTTAGAATCAAGTAATCTTAGTGCTTTTTTATGCAAAAGAACTAAATGAATAGCTTTAAATAAAGTTTATCTATAAACGGGTAACACTAGTTTTTTTAAATTCCCTAACAATAAAGTAGGTCACACCAGTGACTTCAACTAAAAGCTTCATATGAAATTATGATTTTCTAATTAAAATTTCTGATAATTGAAAAGAGATAGTGGACTTTCCATTGGCCTTTCTTCATTGATCTTCAGGAAATAGGAAGAAGGAAGTCAAGTGATGTCATCAGTGTGATTTTTTTTTCTTTCAAAATAAGAGATTTTTTGAAATGGTAGAGAAACCTGTTTGTGACCTCAAAATAAAGCACTTTCCCTCTGTACATGACTGTGGGGATGAGCACTTCTGTGGCGCTTGGAATTTTTATAATTAATTAAAAAACAAATATTGCCACATTGATGGCTCAAGAAGGCTTAATTGTTCAAATAACATATCGTTTCATATTAAAATATATAAAAAATTGTAATCCTAAAGTGTTTTTCAAGTGTAATATTTCTGTAAAATCTAGGGACAGAAAAGTGGACGTTTCTGTAGAATGACCCATATAATAAAATATTTACAAAAATGTGAGGGGTGTACTCACTTCTGTGAGATACTGTATGTGGGTGTATACCTGTGTGTGTGTGTGTGTGTGTGTGTGTGTGTGTGTGTGTGTGTGTGTGTGTCTGTGTGTGTAGACATACATTTGTGCAGTCCTGCAGTAATCCTGAACTCTCCTCCATGATCCACACTAAAAAAAAAACATACAGTGTCAGTAAATACACATTTAATCAGTAAGCAAACACTCATTCACTCACTACACTCACATAATAACACACTCACATACACACTCATGTCTGGTTCACTATCCTAGTAGGGATCCTAGTATCCTAGTATCCTACTTTCCATAGACGTAATGCAAAATCACATTCACTCACTACACAAACACATCTTCACACATGCGGTCACATTCTCTCTCTACACACTAACACACACATGCACACACGTCTGCAGTCTGCACACTCTCACACATACACACACTCATAAAACACACGTCTACACCGGTGGCAGTGGCATAGCCAGAATTGTATTTTTAGGTGGGCCCATTTTCTTAAAATGAGGGGACGGGGCCTATATATATGTGTGTATATATATATATATATATATATATATATATATATATATATATATATATATAAAACTTTTATGTGTATTTTTATGTGAAAGTATTTGGACAAAATTTTATACAGATGCCGCAGTAGCCGCGATCAAAATGAGTAGACGACATTTGAAACAAAGCTTTAAATAAACTATGTATCTGTTATATTGTTATGCCAGTAAGTGGCGACCAGTGACTGTTAAAATGTATTTCATTCATTAAAGGTGCAGTATGTTTTTTTCGCCGATAGGGGTCACTAAACTCTTCAAAACAATAACAAAGGCGTAGATTGATGACGCAGTGAATGAGTGTGGAATCATGGAACTTGTCGACATTCCAATGGATCTAATTGTTTATGGTGAAATAATGTTTATGGATTCGTGTTTTTAGCATGACTGTGGTATAAAGCAGGAGTGGCCGAGAATCGTGGGCGCGATTGCTAATGAGAGACAGATATCAGTGTCACACGCGAGTCCCGGGGGATATGAGGACATTTCATTCTACCGAACTACTTGCAAAGCTGAAATACTACTAATACAGTTCAGTTTATTTGGCAAATTAAAATTGTGAGGTAACGCAGCACTGTTTCACTTGGTCTCACCTTACACTATCATACTAAACTGCATTTGAGTGTGTTGAAAGTTGTAATGTTATTCTATGTATTTTTTGGCTGTATGTTTTCACACCTATCATAGTTAAAGTCATAGTTAAAGCATTTATTATTTAAAGAGCCGGCTCTTTTCAGTGAGCTGAGTCAAACGAGCCGTCTCACAAAAAAGAGCCGAAATGCCCATCACTAACGTTTACGGGAGCTGTCCTTGTCGACAGAACCAGCGGCAGACGGTAAACAGTAATTATGTTCCATAAATAAGTAACACGATCCACCATAAAACGTGCAAGAAGTAAATAAGGAACTGCTTGAAGCAAGCTAGTGGTTTGCTGGACGCTACACACTACTTCCACATTTGTCCGCGACACTGTTGTCATGTGGTTTCTACGTCAGTAAAGGCGGTAACAAAGGGTAACTGACGTCATTGACAGGCGACTGCACTGCCCCGTGTCACTGTTTAAAATGGGAATTTTCTCATGATTTACAAGTAGTTGAAAACATTAGAGATATTGTTAGTAATCAGCTGGACAAAATATATAACACTAGCCTAGTGGTTTTTGGATATTTTACTGCGAATATATTACAAATTGTACCTTTAATTTCAAATAATTTTTTTACATGATGAATTCTTTAAATTAATTAAAAAAAAAGTAATAGACTCATCTACAACATTTTAGACTAAAGACTAATTTTGAACTTTACATAAAACATTTTGTCAGAACCTCAAGTAAATTAGCCCTACATTTTATTTTGTTTGATTGTGTAATGTTTTGCTTTCTGAATTGTGGGAGAACTGTGATCTCTATTCTAAAAAATATAGATTATCCAGAGTCATAAATTCCCTGAGTCATTTTCATTACTCTCGTGATGATATAGTCCTATTTGATGATCAGTGCGTTTCTAAATAAAATAATTCAATAAGCTTCTGTTTAGGCTACAATAAGCACTTAACTAAAAAAGCACTTAAATAAGAAAATTAACCACAGAGATGGCTGACTAAAGTAAGTTTGAAATTGCTATCTATAATCTTTGTACACGGAGTTATTATATAAAAATATACTTGGATGTTTAATTTATTTCCAATTTTAGGTTTATTTTAACAGTCAGTCATGGAAGTTTGATGGTTGATAGCTTCTGGGAACATTAAATCCAGGAGAGAAGACAATTCTAGAGAATTGATTTATAGAGTTTGATTTTAGCCGCGGCTCGTCAGTTTGTACCAAAATATTCATCCAAACATAGAATTCTCTATATACACTGTATTAATAATAAATTATAAATGTGTTCAGCATTCTGCAACAAATATGTTTCGGATTTTCTAGACTATTTAAAGTCATAAAGTAAGCAGGATATATTAAAATGAAGTGCATGGATTCGGCAGGCATGTATTCATGACAGTGGGGCAGCCGGTCTCAGAGCCCTCCCCAGCTCTACGGCACCCCACATATTTCCAATCTAAATCTGTGATGGAAAATGAAACTGCAGCGTGCTGTCAGGCAGATTTATGGCTGCCCCAGTTATTTATTTGTGAAGATATTTATTTATATGCAGATATGTGTCTGCATCAGGTCAGTAATTAGTTGAAATGTCTGTTCTTCCTATGTGGAGTAGCGTATCAGGTTAATGAGAGTAAACTCTTTAATTTAAACGTGCTCATGTGAATAGCTTTTATATACAGTAGTTCTGTTGTGTTTGTTTGTTTTATGTTTGTTTGCGAATAGACATTACTTTTTTCCTCACTGGAATTCCTACATAAATTGCAATATAATTAAATTGCAAATAACGCCACTGAAACTGCCTCAAATAAACTAAGGAAGAGAAGAAAGCTGTGTGCGCTGCAGTCATAGAGGTTCTTGATTCTCTAACGACTTTTTATTGGTTAAAATGAATGGAGAGTATCTAGTAAGTCCAAGCACACACCAGATTTCACTGCATTGAGAGGCGCGTCCTGGATGCAGCTTCACATTGTCACTCATCGTATAATGCACTCTCGCGCACAAAGATAATGACAGCACAAGGCTACGTGCAACACATGAAATAATCAAACCAAACCAACAAGTCTAAAAACAGCTGTTGCGTTTTACTGTGCAGCGCGTCAGTATAACAAATCAACAATTCCTTAATCTTTTTGTTTTTTTGGGGGGGGGGGGGGGGGGCTAGTCCCCCTCATTAACATGTATACCCCCCCTCCCCCCCCCAACACCACCACCCCCCGCCCCGTGGAATATTTGCCTCAAAAGCCATGAAAAAGTCATGGAAATTTATTGGTAGAAATGTGTACGAACCCTGATTCTAATGCCTGGTTCATACTACGTGATTTAAGCAATAGCTTTCAAACATGCCAAACGAAAGAGAGACAATAGTATTGGTGCAATGAAGGAAAGGTTAATGGAGCTATGGCAACAATACTCCTGCCTTTATGATGTTTCCTCGAGATACGACCACAACAGAGTGAAGAAACAAAAATGAAAGTGGTAATCCATACTCTGCTAACCCATCCAACTAGTGCACACGCATTAGGAATAGTGTGTAGTGGTCACACACACACTGCAAACCGTGGACACACCCTGCAGTGGGCAGCCATTTTTCCCTGTGGAACCCAGGGAGCGATTGAGCTTCAAAAACTCAGTCATTTCCTGCCGGTATTGAGAATTGAACCCACAACATTCGGGGTTACCAGTCCTGGCCTAATGGTTAGTGACATCACTAATCTTAAAATTTACATAAACCCTGCCCCAGAGAACACGCAACAAAGAGGCCAAGACCATGTTGGGCTGCTTTAGAGAAGAGGAAGAGTTGTTGTAGTAGAGTGTTGTTGTCATGCCGTCATTTTACGCCGGACTGCTTCATAAATGAGGGTCAATTCAACACTGGATTTGCACAAAAGATTAACATGACGGCACATGCTAGTCGATGAGTTGAATCAACTCCACAGCAACTACATAAATGTATCCACTAACTGTTCAGAAACGTCCAGTTTCATTCTAAAAGTGTAACTTCTTCCTGAGTCTCTCCATCAGTGTCGACTCCGGTTTGAACAATGTAAGGCTGAACACTGTTACTGACAATCATCATTTTGGCTGCGTGAGATTCTACAGCTTGAGCAACCGAAGTGTGAGCTGTTAAAGCTCCGCCCTCTTTTGGAAAGTAGACCAGGAGCAACAGCTCATTTGTAGTGATGGGAAGTCTGATTCTTTTCCATGAACCAGTTCTTTCGGACAGTTTGTTTCAATGAACTGGTTAAAAAAAATGGTTCTTTTACATCCTCACGTAATGACGTCAATTCTATCATCCTGGCGAATGAAAATACATTCCAACACATTCAAATAAAATAATTTGCAAACTCATCATCATTATCATCAAAATCATTATCATTATCATTTTCTTACATTTTCATTTTGCAAAAGCACCCAATACAGGCACTGATGTGCAAACGTGGATGTTTTACATGCCTTAAAGATAAGAAAGTGAATAAACCAGCCTTCAGCTTTTTACAGAAACCAGGATAGAGCACATAAGGCTTAAAATATAATGTGCATACACAATAGTAAATAGTAAAAATTCATTTACAAGTTTTGACTGACTTGTTGCATGTTCATCATCATGTTAAAATGCTGTTTAATATAACTAGTTGCAAACTTATATTTCGCCAAATTCGCCACCTCATTCAAGTCCACAGTTCACCCGTGCTTATAAACATGGGATATCAAGCCAAGTGTGATACAAAGAAACATTATTTCTTAATTTATGTTATGACATTGATATAGCATGACTTTGGCTATGTTCACACTGTCAGTCCAAATCCGATTATTTATATCTGATTGGAATCTGAATAGGATTTCAAACCACATATGAATGTAGCTTGAAACAGATTTGCAAAATTTGCATTTCATGTAATCTTTTGCCGTTCGCACTGGCTAAGTCGGATATGCAAAAAAATCGGATTTGGACTGACAGTCTGAACGTAGCCATTGATGACCAAAAAGATGTTGGATCGATGTTGGTCGGAGATCATTGAAACATCGATTCTACGTTGAAGCTACATTGAACAGCAGGAGTTCATCACTAATGCTCAATCATCACTTAATCATTTAACTTTATCTTATTAGCTTCAACACTATTTTAGTGTTACTTTTTTACTCTCTGTAGACTGGACTCATTTAGACAAAGATAAATTTTTCTGTGCTCCTTTACAGCTATGCACTTCTCTAATTTACTTTTATGCATTATTATTATTATATATTACTTAAATGTTAGTTGGGTTTCAGTAAGTTGTGGAAGTGCACTACAACAGTAGAACTCATTCACTCTTCCTGCTTAACCCTCTGGAGCCTGAGGCTGATTTGGGGCTTGGAGAAGTTTTGACATGCCCTGACATTTGTGCTTTTTTCAGTTGTTCATAAACATATAAATGACAAAAGTGTCATTACACTGTATTCAGCACAAACTAGGCTACAATAATATGTGAGGAACATGTATGTACATGTTTGTATTTTTGAAGGAATAATGTTTATGCGTGGTTATTGAAAAAACAAAAAACTTAAGTCACTGAAATAAGGCCAAAAAAAGTTTATTAAATCTGTGTTCACAAGACTTCTGGGTATTGGAGGTTGTAGACTAGAGTTTTTGCTTCAGAATTATGTAAAAATTATGCTGCCTACTGCTTCATATAAAACAATATATTGATTTAGTTTTTGTAAGACACTTTTTGTCAAGAAACACAGTATGTGTGGAGGCGTGAATCTGCATGAATAATGGCCCATTTACACCTGAGAAGACAAAAGAATCACATAATAATGACCTGAAATGACTTGCATATTAATGAGGCCTTTCAGTCAGGTAGGCTATGAAAAAACCCTCTGTAATAATGTCTCAGCTCATCATAAACAGCAATACTGTGAAATATTATAATAAATATGTATAAATATAATAAAATATAATAAATATGTTAAAATATTACAATTTAAAATAATGGTATTCTATTATATTCTTTAAAATATAATGTATTTCTGTGATGCAAAGTGTCTGAACAATTATGTTACCTCTATGGCATTTCATATAGGCTTTTAGCTTAAAAGCATGCACATTTGGAGAAATATTGATGGATTCTTATATATTTATGTCAGTTTTCTATACTGAGAAGTAATATTTATTGTCATCACTATGAGTGCTGGATACTGTTTTTAGTTCATACTTACAGGCGGAGGGCGCTCTCTGTACACCTTTAGTCCACAAATTATTCTAAAGAAGAAGAGGACATTTCAGGAATGGTATTTTCAATTCATACTTGCTGCCGGAGGGCGCTCTCTGTACACCTTTAGGCCACAAATTCATATAAAGAAGAAAAGGAACTAGGAACTAACGGCATGTCTTCTAGAGATCGCTAACCATTGCTTTAACATCCAAATAAACACTTTTCAAGACAACAAATACACGATTGAGACGATGTATGCATGTATTGCCTCTGAATTTGCGTCTGAATAGCGCTGGCTCCGTGGGCGTGGCCGCATTAGCGGATAATGAGCTGAATCACAGACTTCTGACATGGCTCTCTTTTCATACAGATTACATAAACACAGAATGTTTGTTTTCAATTTGACTTGCACGATTTAAAACCTGACATTCCAACGTTTCTTTAGACGTGTCATTTTTTTGTCATTAGTATTCATAAGTTACAGTTAATTTTCTGAGAACTATCAGATTGGACTTCGTTCAGAGGGAGACGAGAGATCACGCTTCGTGTTAGTTTTCTTTATTTTGCAAAAAGCACAACATTGTGTTTTTACTCTGAGTGTACACAAATAAAAGAAGACATTCTATAGTTTCAATTGATATATTACTTATGTCTCTATGACAAGAAAAGACGGAGTATTTTAAGTCTGTTTTGCTGCAATGTGAAAAAAAACCTACAAAACGCGCCGGCATGTTTTCAGACCTCAGGGAGTTAACATACTTAAGTTTGAACAGTCTGTAGTTTGGATGGTTGAGCAGCTTCACTCCTGAGTCTCCTGGGTGATTGAAGCTCAGATCCAGCTCTCTCAGATGTGAGAGGTTCAAACTCAGAGCTGAAGACAGATAAAGAAAGCCTTCCTCTGTCACCATACATCCAGACAACCTACAAAAACACACAGCAACAGTTCACATTACATTAGTTTGGCAGTCAGACGTCACTAACACACAGTCATTTGGGTTATTTTCTGTAGTTTCAGTCACAAAAGTAACAAAAGTGAAGTCAACAGAAACATTTTTACTCCAGTGAAGTGGAAATATACTTAAAACAGGAACAAAGTATTTCTACATTGTCACTGGACACCAGGGGACATTTTTAATTGATCTCACTGTCATTTCATAAAATATCATTTGGTGCTCTGTTAGCTATGGAGGACCAGGAGTGCCACTTAAAAATAAAAAGAAGAATCAATTCATTAATTTAATAATTCAAACATAAAAATGTATATAAATGAATCAGTTTTTATATGGGCAAATTAATAGACATATTTAAAGTTGTTTATTTAATTCCTGTTTTCAAATGTAGTTTAATAAAACAATAAATTTTAAAAATCTTTTTTGAAGCTATAAATAAATAGACAAATTTGAAATGGGATATGTAATTCATTTTTTAAAACGTAGATCAATAAAACAATAAAAAGTACATTAGTAAATCATTTTAAATGCGCATTTAAATCGCTTTTTTAAAAAGAATTTGGCAAATGCTTTTCTTTCTCTATTTACCAATTGCTTTTCTTTGTCGGTTTGCCAAATGCTTTTCTTTATCCATTTGTCAATCGAGTGGTAAAATGCCATTGGACAGTACACACGTGGGAGCAACCAATCAACTTTTGCCACAATTTGAAGAGCCAACCCTCTCTCACTAGTAACACTCGCTGTCATTGGACAGTTAGTACGGTTCATTTAGGGACATGTTCGGTTCATTTAGTTTTGTCGTGGCCACAACATATAAACTCGTGGGAATATGGAAGCCCGTTTCCACCACAGTTGAGTAAAAAAAATATAATTCTGTAAGTCATAATAATGAGAAAGTTTCTCATAATAATGACTTAGTATGTCAGAATAATGAGAACATTTCTCGTAATTATGACTTAGTTTCTCCTAATGATATCTTAGTTTCTCATAATAATGACTTAGTATCTCATAATAATGAGAAACTTTCTCGTAATAATGACTTAGTTTCTCATTATAACGAGAAAGCTTCTCGTAATAATGACTTAACATCTCATGATAACGAGAAACTTTCTCGTAATAATGACTTAACATCTCATAATAATGAGAAACATCTACGCAAAGCAGCGGAGCAGTGACACGCTAGCGACATCCGCTGGTCAAATGCGAGAACTCCGCAACCATGGCACGTTCTGCAAAAGTGTAATCTATAATATTATTAAATAAATAACATTATTGATAAATTATCAGTAGCCTATATGAGACGGGATAGTCTTCATTTGTAACATTCATTTGTATTTTTGTGTATGAACAAGCAGAAACACAGAGTGGTGATCCATGGATTTCAAACAGATAGAAGAATGATAAGACAGCACACACCTACATATCCAACTCTGTTATAGAACGCTTCACCTGGAAAGCTGTCTTTTGCATACATTCTAATGAGTCATAAACACCTTAAAAGGTGTTTTCTGTAGGAATATCGCTGGAATGAAGGTTTATGACTGGCTAAGTGCTTTAGGACCCGGTTTATATTAGAAAAGCTTTCCAGTGCCTATGATAGGCAAACCTGCACATCAAATAGCCTATTCATCCGCGAAATACGTGTTAACGTTAACACATAAACCCACACATTTTATGAAGGCGTTGCACTTAAACTTAACAAATAAATGTCATATTCCTTCGTTAATCTGATAGTTTAAGCCTTCTTGTTCATGCAGCAGTTTCCACCGTTACCACGGAAACCACTTTGCGTTCGTGCGCATGGAAATGTATTGAAGATATATTGATAATTTATAACTGATGTTATTTAATGATACTATAGACTGCACTTTGTAGATTACACTGACTTTAACGAGAACAGAAGTGCACGAATGCAGAATGTGACATGTATGCTGTTCTCGCATTTACGAGAATTTGACCAGCGGATGTCGCTAGAGTGCCATGCCCTTCTGCTCCGCTGCTCTGCGCATGCGTAGAAGTTTCTCATTATTACGAGAAACTTTCTCGTTATTATGAGATGTTAAGTCATTATTACGAGAAAATAAGTCATAGTTACGAGATATGTTCTCATTATTCTGACATACTAAGTCATTATTATGAGAAACTTTCTCATTATTATGACTTACAGAATTATATTTTTTACTCAACTGTGGTGGAAACAGGCTTCCATATTCCCACGAGTTTATATGTTGTGGCCACGACAAAACTAAATGAACCGAACATGTCCCTAAATGAACCGTACTAACTGTCCAATGACAGCGAGTGTTACTAGTGAGAGAGGGTTGGCTCTTCAAATTGAGGCAAAAGTTGATTGGTTGCTCCCACGTGTGTACTGTCCAATGGCATTTTACCACTCGATTGACAAATGGATAAAGAAAAGCATTTGGCAAACCGACAAAGAAAAGCAATTGGTAAATAGAGAAAGAAAAGCATTTGCCAAATTCTTTTTAAAAAAAGCGATTTAAATGCGCATTTAAAATGATTTACTAATGTACTTTTTATTGTTTTATTGATCTACGTTTTAAAAAATGAATTAAATATCCCATTTCAAATTTGTCTATTCATTTATAACTTCAAAAAAGATTTTTAAGATTTATTGTTTTATTGTTTTATTAAACTACATTTAAAAACAGGAATTAAATAAACAACTTTAAATATGTCTATTAATTTGCCCATATAAAAACTGATTCATTTATATACATTTTTATGTTTGAATTATTAAATTAATGAATTGATTCTTCTTTTTATTTTTAAGTGGCACCCCTGGTCCTCCATAGTTAGCATTATCAGAAAGAAACAAATATTCCCCCAAACATTGGGCATTATATCTTCCATTTCTCACACAGACAACAGTGGCACAATACTGCTCCTGAAATATTGTTTACAAAGTAGAAAGAAAGAATATAAAAATAACATTTAAAATCAAAAATTCACACACACTCAAAAACACAACAATTAAATCTTTAATTTCAGGTCAAGAAGCTGTGAATCAAAAACTCACCAATCAAAACATCACTGTCAACCCTTCCCACACTAGGCATTTGTGCCAGAATGGCACGGTGAATTATTTTTTCCATTTTCAAAGAGTTTTTTCATTCGTTTTTAATTCATATTTTTATTAGTTTATTGAAAAATTACGTTCAAAGCAATTGTCACACATCTAATTCCATATTAGTCAAGTATGGCCAAACTGAGTGCAGTTGAGAAGCAGTGACTTTACAGGCAGTGTAGGGATGCAGAACCTGAACACAGAGCCGAGTATTTTCTCAAAGAGCTCAATACAGACACAGAGGGACTGTCAGCAAAGATGCAAGCAAAGACTTAGAACAGTAATAATAAGGAAACCATTCTGTCAAGGTCATTGCACACTGAGTCCGAAATTCGCATGCGAAACTTTCGCACATTAAAACATAATTTCGACCTCACGTTATGTCAATCGCGTTTGCACACTGCCTCCGAAACTTTCATCCGTCAAAAAAATATTCGGATCAGGTTCGATTTTCTGCGTTTTTCGCATCCGTGGCACGCATTTTGAGAGACGTTTTGACAATTCAGAGCCACCGTACGCGAACCCAAAAATCCCAGAATGCCAGCTGACAAGTTGATCCATGTCGTCTACAGCACAAAACAGCAGCACTGAATGACAAACAACGTGAGGAATACAAAGAGACTGAATATAAAGTCAGATTGTGCCAGTAGCAAAGCATCAAACAGAGCCACTGACATCCTGAAGTAAACTTTGAAACGCTCGGCTAATCCCGCAGCTCCTTGATGAGGTGAATTCTCCTTTCTCTCTATGCAATCTCGGGATTGAATGGACCCAATATTTCCTCTTTCTTTTTCTCTTTTTAAGAAGAGAGGAGACAACTAATCGTGCTCACTGCTTGAAGACTTCATTTTGTATTGTTTTGCGATTTTTTTCGCAACGCATTCATTAATACGCATCGGACTCAGTGTGCAAGGTCTCTGTGCGTGACAAATTTTTAGGATTGGGAATACGGAAAAACGCATACGAAAATTTCGGACTCAGTGTGCAAAGCCCTTCAGGTGTGCGTGATCAGTACTCTGGCGAGGGAGTGCGACGTGATTGGGTGAGTGATGACGTGTCTGTGACAGTATCACTACTGCTTATCTAACACATGGAAAATTCAGTATTTAAAGCATGCCATAGGGCTGGGCAATATGGCCAAAAAATCATATCTCTATTTTTGGGCTGAATGGCGATGTATAATCTCGGCATTTTGTACATTTTTCTATTTGAACTAAAAAAAAAAAAAAAAATCTTAAAAAATTTATTTATTTTTTCACATCCAGCCCAATATTTTCCTACAGTTTTCATATTGAAGGCTATGAAAACAAGCATGAATGTAACCATATAGTCTATGTTATATTATGCGCAAAAAAAGGGGTCAAATTACATGAGGCCTACATTCTAACATTGTGACACTACAGTCTAAAAACAAAATGCTTTTTAAAGCATAAGTTATATTCACTAAACTAAATCTGAAAATAAAAAAAGCACAGACTAATTATTAGTCTATTATGATTACCCTACAATAGTCACTTTACAGTTACTGCTATCATAAAAATACACTTAGTTGTAGGTTCGAAATTCTACATATGGCACATTTATGTTCACAAACAAAAACAAATAATCAACAACAAATATTTTAGCTAAATGTATATTTTAGCCAGAATTATTGCGCTCCGTCTGTTTAAAGTTTTATGACTTTCTATTGGGTTTTGACATGCTTCACTGCCGGGAACGATGGGACACTGGACAAAAATATGTATGGTTAAACTATGTAATGTTAGTTTTATCTAACTCATGCACTCATCCCAGTTAATTGAAAATGTTATGTTGTTTTTCTGATGTTAAACCTAAGTTCTGTTGTAAATAGTTGTAAAGGTACTCTATGTAATGTAGCTATAGAATGATGTATTTTAATCTAAAAACATTTAATTTACATGAATGATGTATTTTAATGTAAAAACATTTAATTTACATGATGGAAAAATGATTGTATATGTTGTATATGTATAATGTTTCATGTAAAATTATAAGGTGCATAAAAGAAATAAACAATGAACAGAACAATTCCCTTTTATTTACACATATGAACATACGTAAAAAAAGGTAACAGAAATAACTCTGGCTCATGTACAAATAAAAAACGTTACAAATATAATGTATACAACTTATGCATTTCATGTTTAACTTACATCACAAAATAAACTGTACAGAAATTAGGCTGTTTCATTGACAAAGTGACATTTAAATAATATTTATATCGACACATTTTAATGTACCCATTTTATGCACTGTATTCTGTTCTTGAGAAAAGTGGGGTGGGAAGCGGCCTTTGAAGTGCGATTCACCGCGGCATGAGGAGGGTTGATCTAATTCGAGAGTGACTTCAAGTGCACCCTCTCCATTTCCCCGTCGAATGAAGTGCCCCTCTTAAGACACTTTGCGGTCTACACTATCCCACAATTCATTGCGCGCCGATGACGACAGGAGTAATGTGTGAATTCACATAAATGTAAGCAATGCCCCGGTTTCACCAATATGTAATATCTAATTCAAACTGTAATATCCGTGATGTCCAAAACGTCAGTTTTTCATATACAATATTTGTCTCTAAGATGGAGTGCAGTTGAATAAAATCCTAAAGTAGTAAATGTATAAATATGAATGTATATATTTTCGCAGTTAATGTTTCATTTAACATAAAAAACAAACAAGGTTAACTAATAGTTGCTAACGATATAAAACTAACATTACATAGTTTAACCATACATATTTTGGTCCAGTGTCCCATTGTCGCCCGGCAGTGAAGCATGTCAAAACCCAATAGAAAGTCACAAAACTTTAAAATGCACACACAAACATTAACTGTCAGCTGTCTGTCACACAGCCGCTAGCCATGTAACGACACTCGGCTCATTGTTGCCACATCTGGGATTGGGACACATTTACACTTGTGTGATTACGCTACTTTTGGGATGGTTTTGTGGCGCAGACCTGGCAACCCTCCACTCCAAAGCCCCACCCCTTTCATGCACTCCGAAGTGCATAGCCCCTGAATTGGGACACAGCTTCTGAGAGCACTCGGGGCAATTCTCGGCCAGAGTGAAATCGCCCAAAAAGAGGCGGTACTCCACAGAACGTGACTGATGCTGATTGGACTATATCCAGAGGCAGAACAAAACAGCCTAGCAGTGATAGCTAGTGCAACTCTGTGGTTGAAAAAAATCCGTCCCTTTCTCACTTTGGTGGTGCGTCGCCCTATCGCCCTAATGAAGAAACCGCCCCTGGTAGTAACGTTAAAAGAAACTGCACATCTGCGCGATTCATACAGAGGCACACAAAACACGCAGGATTCTTTTTATAGTCTTTATAGTCTTTTTACAGTTTAATATTCATTGACACTAATCTATATTGAGATTAGAATAAAGGATTTAAGAATACAGAACCATTCACAATCCTTGGCTTGATCCTCAAAATGGAACTGATAGAGTCGTACTCTTCATCTGAGGTAAAATTCTTCCAGCATTATTCCTCACCGCATCTCAAAACGATGAAAAGTACAGAAATCTGAGTAAACTTGATGCGTTTTTTTTCCGAGTTGATGACAGCAGGCGTCTTTGACATGGATCGCCTCAGAATTTGTGGTCCCGGTCCGCTTTGCATTTCGTTGCAACAAGTGTACCTTCAGGCTCGCCATACTCACTGTTCCGTCTTTTCCATCATTGCTGAAAACAAGAGGTGCGTTCCAATTCTTATACTTATGCACTATTCTATGACGTTTAAGTACAAATAGTGCGAGTAATGGATTCACACAGAAAATTCCAAAAAGAAAAAGTGCACTTTAAAACTTTTTGCACTAAATTAAAAAACGATGTGTGGAATGTTGGACACTTCATACACTCAAATGTTGCAGCTTTAATTACATAGTGGAGGGGGAGGGGGGATCAGACATCGATGTTCAATGACAAAATAAACATATAAAATTCATACACTACATGGATGAGTACATAGTGCATAAGTGCATAGGGTATAAGTACATAGTGTTTAGTGCATCATTTGGGATGCAACTAAGGTCCATTCATGATCGCGTTCCAGGGGAATGCTTAATATATAAATATAATATAAAATATTGCATTCCTTTGCTGCACTTAATATAAACTACTAATGATCAATGTCAATATTTACAAACCCATTATGTTTATATTTTTATATAGTAACTAAGTTCCATAAGTTTTTAGTATGCATAGAAAAAGTTGTTTTAGCAATATTCAGCCGCTATTTTGTTCTCTAATCTCTTATTGAGTTTGTAAATAATTGTCCTGACATAACTGTAGGCTACCCTACACAAAATTCCTCTGGGAAAAATATAATAATAAACTTTATTTTCTTTTTTTAGACATTTACACTGTATTTATTTATTTATTTATTATATGATGCGTTATATGGCATATTTGAACTACGAATTAAAATACATTTAAAACCATAGACATGACAGTCTTCTCAAGTAACTGTAAAAACTTCTGGTTAAAGCTCTGTCACTTCCAGGTTTAATACAGATACAAATAATTTGAAGATTGTTACAGATACAGGCTCAGCACACCCCTAATATAAATGCTGTTAATTCATTATACCTAAAGTAATTACCAAAGGTAATTAATAGAACCTTTTTGTGAAGTGCTATTATTGTTCTTTTTCTGAGCCATTCTACCCAATTTTACCCCTTACCCCTTCCCTTTCCCCTACCCCTTCGTTTTGCACATTCATGTGAAGGGGTAGGGGTGTCTCGATTCTCTTTTGGCTGGAGTGGTAGGGGTAAGGGGAAGGGCCAGATAGGCCTGATGGAAGAGCAGCTCCACCAGTCTTGTACAATGATACAGTCTCTGGTCGGTTTCTTAAGTCCAAAATACAGCGCAAAATTTAGGGAGTCTGTTAAATCTGTTAAAGGTGCCCTAGATTCAAAAATTGAATTTACCTCTGCATAGTTGAATAACAAGAGTTCAGTACATGGAAATGACATACAGTGAGTCTCAAACTCCACTGTTTCCTCCTTCTTATATAAATCTCATTTGTTTAAAAGACCTCCAAAGAACAGGCAAATCTTAACATAATACCGACTGTTACGTAACAGTCGGGGTGTACGCCCCCAATATTTGCATATGCCAGCCCATGTTCCCAACATTATGAAAGGCATTACACAAGGACAGGACGTCTGGATCTGTGCACAGCTGAATCATCAGACTAGGTAAGCAAGCAATAACAACAGCGAAAAATGGCAGATGGAGCAATAATAACTGACATGATCCATGATATTTTTAGTGATATTTGTAAATTGTCTTTCTAAATGTTTCGTTAGCATGTTGCTAATGTACTGTTAAATGTGTTTAAAGTTACCATCGTTTATTACTGTATTCACGGAGACAAGAGCCGTCGCTATTTTCATTTTTAAACACTTGCAGTCTGTATAATGCATAAACACAACTTCAATCTTTATAAATCTCTCCAACAGTGTAGCATTAGCCCATTAGCCACGGAGCATAGCCTCAAACTCATTCAGAAATAAATGCAAACATCCAAAATAAATATTATACTCGCAGGAATCGATGTATGCATGACGAACACTTTGTAAAGATCCATTTTGAGGGTTATATTAGCTGTGCGAACTTTATGTTTGCTGTTTAAGGCAGTTGAGAGCTCGCGGGGGCGGGGAGCGGGAGATTTAAAGGGGCCGCGAGCTTAATCGGTGCATATGTAATAATGGCTCAAAATAGGCAGTTAAAAAAATTAATTAAAAAAAATCTATGGGGTATTTTGAGCTGAAACTTCACAGACATATTCAGGGGACACCTTAGACTTATATTACATTTTTGAAAAGGGGATCTAGGGCACCTTTAAATGTGCTTGCGCCTGATTTCTGTTGATATGCACACTTCATTGCTGTTCATACTGTTTAAATGTTACAGGACACTAATAAAAGAAATTAAAGAAAGAAACTAGGTATGATGACGTGTGTAGTAGTGGTGTCCCTTTTCTTAGGGGAATATTTTCACCCTTACACCATGTCACTCTGTTTGAAGGGGTAAGTGAAGGGGTATAAAAGAGAATTGGGATTGGGTGTAAGTGAACTGGGTTTGGTTCTTTTAAAATTTTATATGTGAAAACACCCTAAGTTACAGATTTTCTGAGGAGTGGACTTCATTCAGATAGAGATGCCAGTTCACGCACCATGTTAGTTTTCTTTATTTTGCAAAAAGCACAACATTGTGTTTTTACTGTGAGTGCACACAAATAGAAGTAGACATTCTGTAGTTTCAATTGATGTATTACTTTTGTGACAAAAAAGTCAATTTTAAGTCAATTTTGCTGCTATGTGAAAAAATCCAGCAAAACGCGCTGACACGTTTCCCGACCCCAGGGTGTTAACTTGTTTTTTAAATGTAAGCTGTGAATTTTTTATTATGCCTAAATATTTATACTCATGGACTACTGATAATTTTCTTCCTGTTACTATAACATCTGGATTTGGATTTCTATTTGCAGACTTTGATAAAAACATACATACCGTTTTGCTAACATTAAGATCTTAACCAATTTTTAAACAAATTTTTTAACCAATTAGAGGCAGTGACTATTGCAGCTGACAAATCTTCTTCAAATATTGTATCCATCCCATATACATCCTTTGCCCTTGAACTATTAAGGGATGAAATAGTCATATGTACTTTAGAATTAGTGAGTTCTCTAAAATTCAAAATAGGAGTATTAAAATGTATAGTTGTTACTAAATCATTTAAACCAGGTACTTCCTGAATCAAAGAGTTTGTAGAATCTATAAAATAATTATATTATTAAATGCTTCTGCCACCTTATTTGGATCATTAGTCATATTTCCCTCTATATTTAACTCTATTGTTTTATGCATGTTATTAAACTTTCCAGTTAATTTATTTAAATTCAGCCATATTTCGTTGGTATTTCCTCTAGCTTCACTGATAGCCTTAATAAAAAAAATGTAGCTTTGATCTTTCTAAGCTCTTTTACAACCTTGTTTCTTAAAGTGGTAAATAAACGCCTGTCATGTTCCATCTTAGACTTGAGAGCTAACTTAAGTGCATAATTTTTGTTTCATAAGTAAGTAAATTTCTTCATTTAACCATGGTAAATATTCTCTTTGTCTTGGTTTATGTTTCAAAGAGTTACAATTTTCATCTACACTCATCTATTAAATAATCTTTCCACTCTATTTCTTTAATTGCATTTTCAAAATTATCTAACTGATTTTTTTGGTATTTGGTATTCAACCTTCTTTGTCAAATGTTAAATTAAATCTCCTTTTAGTAAACATTCTTACAATCAGAATCATATTGTGGTCAGACTTTCTGGTCTTTCTTTCTGGTCTATTAGTGAAAGCCAAACCAATACATGTTTCTGAGGAACTAGTTACCCTAGTTGGCCCTTGAATAATCTGCTAAAAAATTAAAATTACTTACTATAATTTTTAACTTCTTCCTTTGTACTTCATCACTCCAATTTATATGAAGTCCAAAACAGCACTAATGTCAAGAATGCCAGGCTGATTACATCAGAGGGAATAGAGACTCACTTTGCGTTTTTAGTGAACTATTCATTCCAATGTGTGCTTTGCATTAAAACACGAGCTCTGTCATATTCTGTGACTGTTTCTGAAGAGCACAATTTTGGTGATGTACAGGAGTCATACAGTAAGCGAATAAGAGTGTTATATTGATGCACAAACAACAAACTGTGTATGTGCATGTTCTCGATCAATGAGGTTTTTTTCTGCAATGTTTTTTTCATGGATGCTTTGGTGTGCATACATTTATTATATAATAGATCTATATGGACTACTTACATCATTTGGTCATTTTGGTGTCCTTTTGGAGTGTGTATTGTGGTAGCATTTTGTTAATTATTTTGAGGAAACCATTTACCTCAGTATCTCCAGCTTACTGCTCTTCAGGCCATCAGAAAGAAGTTTCACTCCAGAATCCTGCAGGTCATTGTTACTCAGGTCCAGATCTCTCAGGACAGAGTTTGAGGATTGTAAAACTGATGACAAACTCTCACAAGACTGAGCAGTGAGATTACATATGGAAAATCTGAACAAGAAAAACAGTAATTGCATATAGAATAAATTCAGCTGTGTCATTTTTATTAATGAACTTAACGAAAAAACAACAGCATTGGGAGTATTTGAAACTCAAACCTCAGTATCTTCAGCTTACAGCTCTTCAGTCCATCAGAGAGCAGCTTCACTCCAGAATCCTGAAGGTCATTGTTACTCAGGTCCAGCTCTCTTAGGACAGAGTTTGAGGATTGTAAAACTGATGACAAACTCTCACAAGACTGAGCAGTGAGATTACATATAGAAAATCTGAACAAGAAAAACAGTTATTGCATAAAGAATAAATTCAGCAGTGTGATTTTTATTAATTAACTTAACAAAAAAAAACAATAACATTGAGAGTATTTGAAACTCAAACCTCAGTATCTCCAGCTTACAGCGTTTTAGTCTATCAGAAAGAAGCTTTACTCCAGAATCCTGCAGGTCATTGTTACTCAGGTCCAGTTCTCTCAGGACAGAGTTTGAGGACTGTAGAGCTGAAGACAAACTTTCACAGGACTGAGCAGTGAGATTACACCCACATAGCCTGTGTAGAGAACAAAACAAACAGTGATATCAATGTGTTTATCAAATAAGGTTTATAATCTGGACTGCATGTTTGTGCTGATCACAGAGTAATGTGAACTAAAATAAGCACAAATGTCAGGGCATGGTGTGATCAGTCTTGGCTGGTCCCTGGAGTGTACTATCACACCGGTGTGATTAGAACATTCAGTGTGTCACGTGATCAACCGTTAAATTCAAATGTGCTCGCACGCTTTGGCTGTCACTGAGCCAGAGATGGATGCACTCAGCACTTGTCATATATCACAAATATGCAGTGTTTTCAACCACATAATGTTTACCTTAGGTTTCAGACATTTAAATACACATAAGTACTAACAAAACAATACATTTAGAGTATCTATGGAAGCGGCAATAATAATCCTTTCCAATATAATTAGACATTATGTTTGATTCATTAGACATTGTGTTTTATTCAGATACAGATAGTGTAACTATAACGTTTAATCTATTTTTATCCCAGTTCACCAGCCACTTACTTTCATGCATTTCAAGAGAAGTGGATGAATTCACATGTTGTAAATCCAATGCAATTCACTTAACTGCAAACTAACATGGTGCCACCCATCGCTCAACTAACATGATCATTATAAAGGTGTTTAAACAACAAAACACATCCACTTACACATATTTGACAATCAGAATGTCACATATTTCATGTTATAGTTAAAAAGTTTAATATTTTGAAAAAAAAGAGGAAAACGATATCAAAAAAAAGGAGTTCAACCAGAATATTTTAAGCTAACGTGTGAAAGGGTTAAGCGGGAGGGGCCCTGGGTTAGCTTTTGATTGGATCTCTCTAAATATCCTCTTAATATTATTAGCATTGTTTTAGTAAAACCCTTAACTTCATGGGTAATTAACATGTTGCATAACCACGTTTTATAGTCATGTGCATTAAATAGAACTAGTAATTTACTTAGATCAAACAGGAAAAAGAAAGAAATAATAATAATAACTAAAGTTTTTTCCTTTTCTTCTTTTCCAACTACAAATCAACAATTTACTGATACAACACCTTAATAATGTTTCCCGTATAGAAAATAATAAATCACTCTGGTGTTTTATACGGTGGCTGAGAGAGCTCAATGCGCTGCAAATGAAGAAAACACATGCAAATAGAAAAGGTCAGCATATAAAGAAAACATCTTCATCATTTTGACAAGGCATGCGCTGCAGAAGTTTACAACACATGCAAATACAGAAACGCGCTGCAAAAGTCCACAACACATGCAAATAGAGAAACACACCACTGAAGAGTAAACATTGAACAATCCCAGCCAGCGGTCCCAGACAGGTACGTCACTTGTTGGTGTTCCCTTATAACATTTTTGTTGTGGTCTGTGACAGTCCCGGTGCCAGGACAAACGATTTTGGGGGGTATTAATTTGGGTTAAAATATAGTGTTAATAAATCATTAATAATAAATTATATATTTAATAATTTACGTGATTTTATATCTCAAATCCCAGTCAATTATTCACTGCAGAAAGTGAAACTAAAAACTCAGCGATGAGAGCTCTACTTCAACATGTTCTGATAACACTATTTAACCATAATTTATTTCTTAATATTTCTCTTGTGGCCTATACGTATTGAAAAAAATGAGAAGAGATGTAGGTGTTAAACAAGTTGTTTTTTTTTAAATGAGTTAGCTAATCTTATTACGGCAGGTCGATTATGCGTAATGCACTATAAATTATTGCGGGGCAAATTAAAATATTAATTTAATTCTAAAAGTAGTCTAATCATCATCATCATTAAGATCATGGCAGAAGGGGCTTGAGATCGCCGGGCCTGGTATGTGCTATTTGCAGCATGTTTCTGTATTTGCATGTGATGTGAACTTTTGCAGCGCATTTCTCTATTTGCATGTGTTTTTTGTCAAACTAATGAAGATGTTTTCTTTATTTTGCTGGTGTTTTTTCTATTTGCACATGTTTTCTTTTTAACAGATGAGACATTAGACAGAAAATTCACAAAATGTCACAGGTACCACCAAATGAAATATGAATGCGGTACTTCATACTTAAAGGGATAGTTCACCCAAAAATGAAAATTTGATGTTTATCTGCTTACCCCCAGGGGATCCAAGATGTAGGTGACTTTGTTTCTTCAGTAGAACACAAATGATGATTTTTAACTCCAACCGTTGATGTCTGTCAGTCTTATAATGCGAGTCAATGGTCACACAAATTATAAGAGTCAATAAACATGCACAGACGAATCCAAATTAAACCCTGCGGCTCGTGACGGCACATTGATATCCTAAGACACGAAAACGATCGGTTTGTGCGAGAAACCGAACAGTATTTATATCATTTTTTACCTGTAAAACACCACTATGTCCAACTGGCGTTCAGCATCCGCTTGGTGATGTCTGATCACACTCTGACAGCGGCAGTGATGTCTGGCACTCATTGAAGTATATGCGCGAGACATCACTGGCGTTGTCAGAGCGCGATCAGACATCACCAAGCGAATGCTGAACGCAGTTGGACATAGTGGTGTTTTAGAGGTAAAAAAATATATAAATACTGTTCGGTTTCTCGCACAAACAGACCGTTTCGTGTCTTAGGACATCAATGTGCCATCACGAGCCGCAGGGTTTAATTTGGATTCATCTGTGCATGTTTACTGACTCTTATAGATTGTGTGACCATTCACTCTTATTATTTGACTGACAGACAGCAGCGGTTGCAGTTAAAAATCATCATTTGTGTTCTCCTGAAGAAACAAAGTCACCTACATCTTGGATGCGCTGGGGGTAAGCAGATAAACATCAAATTTTCATTTTTGGGTGAACTATCCCTTTAAAACCAATGCATCTTTGTTGTCTCAACTCAAAAAAAAAAAAAAACACTGTTCACACAAATGTCCCACAACAGTAATCAGAAACACTCTTATTCAATATTCAAATTTAATTAAATTCAATGCACATTTATTTGTATAGCGCTTTTCACAATACATATAATTTCAAAACAGCTTTACGGAAAATGGATGTTTGCATTACAATTTAGAGTAATCTGTTATCATATTATAAATGGGAAATTTCAAAAGGCCATAAGGAAAATAAATACCTGACCTGATACAATGCTGGGGTTCATTGAGGCACAAAACAGCTTGCCGCTTTGCTCGGAGCAAATAAATCAAACAGCTGTCTTACCAGTGTGAGTACGGGCCAGCTTCCATGTGACACACTTTCATAAAGAGGGATTACAGTCCGGGAAGAATGAAATGCACATTGGCGAACTCATCCAGCATTGCCAGAGGAATCACTAAGAATTCCTGGTATTTCAGAGCACTATCTGGGATTTCTAGCTCCGATTGGTAAGAGATGCGATACGTGTTAGTTTTCCACAATCGCAAACTCGCTAGTCTCTCAATCTCAAGCGCAATATGGTGCTAAAGAGAACTGAATTTGGAATTGCATGGTGTCTGAGAGAGGCGCCTTTCTGTGCACACTCTTAATGCATTGAGATCTTTTCTGTGGCTTATTGTGCTTAATAATTCTATTTAACATCAAGCACACTCTTTTTCTCATTTATGTGCAGTATGTTCTTTAAGTGAAAACCAAAATCAAAAGTGCAAGTGCTTTGCTTACGAAGGACATAAGCAACTTTTCTTATTAATATAACCTATAATAAGAGTACTTTATTTATAATGAAATTGCAAATTAATGTATGATAGGCCAATTTAATTACAGTTTTTTATGCATTGATGCAGAATTGTTCACATTAGCATTGCGATGTATCATAAAATTGATAATATTCCACGGCTCTATTATCCAGGAAGCTTGGGAACCCTGATCGTTATCTCAACATGTTTTTGAGCAGGCACTGTCTGCCTTGTGTCCTTGGAGAAACACCACTGATACATTCATACAACATTATAGACAGGGGAAAATATCTGCTAGTCATAGTTATGAAACAGCTATTCATCCACATATTTGAACATAGTAAATGAGTGAATATGAATGGCAAACCTCAGTATGTTCAGTTGACAGTGTGAACTCTTCAGTCCATCAGAGAGCAGCTTCACTCCTGAATCATTCAGGTGATTGCTGCTCAGGTCCAACTCTCTCAGATGGGAGTTTGATGATTTTAGAACTGAAGATACAGTTTCACAGCATGTGTCATCAAGGCCACAGCCATCAAATCTGCCAAAACATTTACCCAGATTATTTTCTGATGTTCAGTATGTTTTTCAATAACACATTGTACCCTTCATAATCAGGACAGACAGATATTTCAAACAGGTTTTTTTTTTTTTTTTTTTTTTTACATTTAATTGTTTAGTGATGTAGGATAAAACCTTTAATTAAACAGTGATTACTGAAATTACACACAGGGCTTTTCTGCAGCATCTCACAGATGGAACAAGTCTCTTGTAGTTTAAAGATGACGTGAACCTCTTTGGGTTGAACTCATCCAGCACCTTCTCTGACATCAGGAGTATGTAGATCAGCACTGTGCACATTGAAGATGAGAGTTTTCTCCCTGGATGTTCATCTGAACTGAGGTATCTCTGGATTTCCTCATATAATGAATGATCCTTGAGCTCAAGTAAGCAGTAGAATAGGTTGACAGAAGCTTCATCTGAAATATTCTCATTTTCATTTTGTACTTGTTTAATGTATTCAATTGTTTGTGTGATGCTCTCTCTGGTGTCTTCAGTGTGTCTGATTAGGCCTTTGAGCAGGTTTTGACTGGATCCCAGTGAAATTCCCATCAGAAACCGCAGGAACAGGTCAAGATGTCCTCTCTCACTCTTCATGGCTTTATCAACAGCCTTCTCTAGCAGTTCCTGCAATCTGATGTTTTCTTTTGGGTCTTCAAAGAAAAACTGAAGCTCCTGCATGTTCTTGTTCAGGAAACAGAGGAACACATGCACTGCAGCGAGAAACTCTTGAACACTCAGATGCACAAAGCAGAACACCTTTTCTTCATGAAGTCCATCTTCCTGCTTAAAGATCTCAGCGATCATTCCTGTGAACTCGGTGTCTTCACTCACATCAATACCACATACTTCCAGATCTTCCTCAGAGAACACAATGTTTTCCTTCTTCAACTGTTCAAACGCTAGCTTGGCTAACTTCAAAATCATTTCTTTATTTGACTGTAAGAGCTTTGTACGTTGTCTCTCTGTTTTTCCATCATATTTCTGGCTTTTCATGTTCATCTGTATCAGCAGGAAGTGAATGTACATTTCAGTGAGTGTTGTGCTGATGTTCTCAGTGTTGTTCTTAAGAATATTCTGAAGTACTGTGGCAGTGATCCAGCAGAACACAGGAATGTGGCACATGATGTAGAGACTACGAGACGTCTTAATGTGTGAGATGATTCTGGAGGCCTGAGTCTCATCTGTGATTCTCTTTCTGAAGTACTCTTCCTTCTGTTGGTCAGCGAATCCTCGCACCTCTGTGAACAAACCCACATACTCAGGAGGGATCTGATTGGCTGCTGTTGGTCGTGAGGTCACCCAGACAAGTGCTGATGGAAGCAGCATCCCTTTGACCAGACTTGTGAACAGCACATCTACAGATGATCTTTCCTCAACATTGTTTAATATTCCGCTTTCAAAATTCAAATCCAGGCGACTCTCATCAAGTCCATCAAATATAAATGCAAGTTTACATTCCTTATATAACTTTGATTTTTCCAGGTCTGTCAACTGAGGATAAAATTTCAGCAGGAACTCATGGAGATTGAACTCTCTGTCTTTAATACTGTTAATCTCTCGGAATGGAAGCAGGAACACACACTGTATATCCTGATTGGTTGTTTCCTCTGCCCAGTCCAGGATGAACTTGTGCACAGAGATAGTTTTTCCAATGCCAGCGACTCCTTTGGTCAGCACAATCTTTTCCTCATTGTTTTTCCTCAGTTCAGTAAATATATCATTGCATTTGATTGGTTTGTCCTGTGTTTTTTTTTTCTTGAAAGCCTCATCAATCTTCATAATCTCATGTTCCTGATTGACATCTTTCATATCTCCCTCTGTGATGAACAGTTCTGTGTAAACAGCCTGGAGATGTGCTTCATTTTCTTTCTTGCCTTCAAAAATACGATCTGCTTTCTTCTTCATGTCTGTTTTGTGAGTTCCCAAGAATTTTTTCAGAATCAAATCCTCTGTTTGGTGTAAATAAATGAAACATGAGGGAAAGCAAAAACATATTTTATTAAAAAAATAAACATGACAAAGCTTTCACATCAGCATAATCTGATCAGAATTCATTCAACATATTGTAATTAAATTACTGTTGAAATTATTACAGCTCAGAGGCCCCAGATCTTCCATTTAATTTACTACATTTTGAGAAAATATTACACTCATTGAAGCGAATACCCCTAAGCATTCAAAACAGAACTGTCACCCAGGCATATATACTTATTTAATGCCTAATGTGTAAACTCAGTACAGAGGATAGGGTTGAAGAACATTTGGCAGTGAATGCTCTAGTTCTTGCATATAAGGTATACTATCATGGTCATTGGCAATCACATCCGGTGGTTGACTGGAGTATTTGGCTGTTGAAAAGGTCAGTGGTGCTGTCTAGTTAGTTCTGGTTATACAGTACATCACCTCTCACAGTTAACCTTCGTTCCAATATTAATAATGATCCCAACATGACCTGTCCAACGACTGCATGGCAGTGTTTAGATTTAAAAAGTCATAAATAATCTTACACTAACTCTGATTTATCAAGGGAATAAGTTTTGTGTGTACACAGACATTTAGGATAAAACACACAGATTTTCTATACATTAGGCCCCTGGGCTAGTGTACAAATTCAAAATACATCTGACATGTTTAAATCACTTCTGAAACACTTTAAAAAAGGCTAGTTCACACTGCACATACTGATGCAGATCAATTACCAGATCACATTCCTGCTCCAGACAAACAGTGAATGAACACATTCTGTAGGTAAAAACAAACACCGACTAACACTAACAGATGCCAACAGGGAAAAAGACTTATCTGACAATATCTGTCTATTGGTGTTGGTCAACATCTGATGGTCCAGTGTGAACTAGCTTTAAGAAATATGACTGTTAAGATGGTACCTTGATCTTCTCTGTGTTTCTCTGCCAGTCTCGGTTGGAGGGAAATAAAAAATATAGAATTTTTTACAGATACACAAAAGCAAATCCTGTAGCTAAATAATGACTGCCTGTGAACAATATGACCTTAAAATGAACTGTGAGATTTAGAGGCCTCCTACAGCCCTTTTATTCTCTTCCTGAATTTAATATGTCACCATTCACTTCCTTTATGTTCAGTCACCATAGAAAATATGCATGAGTGAAGAAATGTCTCATGGCCTCTTTTGTATTTTTCCATAACTGCCTTATAAGGATTTATTTTTCAAATGATATGTTTCTTTTCCTCTTATTTCTAGCCTCCTTGTTCCTGTTTTTCTTTGTTCAAGGTTATGTTCCATATTTGTAATTTCGGACTATGAAATGATTAATTTTATGGTTTTATCTTTGTGCACCCTCTGGAGGACATCCCAGATGGGAGTGTCACTTTTTTCTATGGAAAGTATAAATTGTGTAAACTGCTCAATAAAGATTGAAGATTTGTGACATGACTCTGTTCATTTGATGATTCTTCCCACAGCTGCCGACCATTGATAAGCAAGAAGGACTGAATCTTAACTGAAGAGTAAGAGAACTCTAATTCTTACATGACCTTTATAGGAAAAGGGTTCACAATCACTGAGCATTATTTCACTCAACAAGCTATTAACTGACTGCTAATGTGACTCAGTGAGCACAGCTGTAGTGATAGTACCGTTTCCTGCAGGGTTCATGATGAAGGTCACTGGTCCTGTGATGGTGTTTCCAACGAGTACAGGAGCATTTACAGTTGCTCCTGTCTGAGCATTCAGATCAACACTGACTCCAGTGTGAGCGCTGCTGCTCATCTGGACTGAAATAGAATAATAGATTAATTGCATTTCCTAAATGGCAAATTTAACATTACTAATATTCTTTCCTTCATTACCTTTCTTGTGTTTCAGCTTTTCTTCTTTCATCTCATCTCGTGTGTCACAATGCTGATCAACAGATGCCATCCTCCTTCACTGACTCACTGCTGTTGGACATGAAGAAAAAGGTTCAGAATTGCTCCACTGTTACCATCATGAATTGCTGACACTTTCCAAAAATAAATCAAGCACTAAATCATATGTACTATATTAAAAGAGGCAAATAATATTTGGTCTCATCTACTCTCAAGCTTTCCTCTCATCACTCTCATCAAACATGACGCTCTCTACAGACACGCTCTCACCTGAGATTCTTGAGCAATGCTAAGTGTGTCATTCTCAAAACCAGTTAAAAGATTACAGACCTCTGATTAGCCAGCTGTACATACATGTCTGGAATGTTTAATGGTAAACATGTTGAAGATCAGTGGACAGGCTGTCAGTTCATAAAGTGATCAGATGTTTCTTCACTGAACTCAGAGTATTGAAGCCTCGACCGTTGACATCCTTTCAAAAAAGCCAACTCACTCTCACTCCAAATGTGACAGACAATAATAATGAAAATTATGCCCCAAAATATCATGCCATGATGACTGTAGCAGCCATACTTACTACCTTATTAAATTTTTTATAAATGTGTTCATTTAAATACCTGGTTGTTGGAATATTGTTAATGGTGTTTATTTCTCAGAGTGTGTGCCCTCTATAGACCTTATTTACCAGAGAAACAAGCGCGCTGCCATCTTTATAAAATTGTCTTTGAACTTCCATTTTGCACTAGCTCTGTACATTCCTATGGCATCGCTGTCAAAGAATAATTAGTTGGTTAAGTGGATTTACTTGTTGTAGAGTTAATGAAAGTTATCATGAGCATTGTTATGTTTAAAGCATATGTCTTAACAAATGTCAGTAGATCGGGAAGATTTTAAAACGAGCAGTTAATTCATAAATGTAATATCGCTGTGGAAATACAAACCGGAAGTCAAAAGACAATGAGCGCAACGCTGAAAAGGGGCGGGGCTACATAAGGTCTATAGGTGAGAGGGGAAAGATGTTTAAAAGGATATGCCACCCCTGACAGGAGGGGGGCGCTGGTGGAAAATCGTCTCGGGTTACGAGTGTAACCCCTGTTCCCTGAGTAAGGGAACGAGACGCTACGTCGGATGACGTGATGGGAACCTTCTGTCTTTTGTGTTCGTGAAGCACCTCTGTATCCAACCAATGAAAAGACGTGACGTCAGAGGCGGGTGACGTCACGGATCAGGAAGCTATAAAGCACACCTGAACACAAAGCACGCCAGCTTCTGTAAAATGTCTGAAGCAAGCGCACCAGGTATGCAGGAGATACGGCCACGCGACGTAGCGTCTCGTTCCCTTACTCAGGGAACAGGGGTTACACTCGTAACCCGAGACGTTCCCTTTCGTGGGAACTATCGACGCTACGTCGGATGACGTGATGGGAACGCAATCCCAACTACGCCGTGTCTCCAAGTGCCTGGCTGCTATCTTGTAGCACCCTGGCCCCCGGAGTGATGTTAAGGTGAAGATTGTAAAATCTGATAAAAGTGTGCTGGGATGACCATCCAGCCGCACCACAAATGTCGTCCATAGAGACACCAGATAGGAGAGCTCTGGACGCGGCCATACCTCTCGTGGAGTGAGCACGCACCATCAGAGGACACGGGCACCCCACCGTCTCATACGCAAGTGAGATGGCCTCGACCACCCACTTGCTCATCCGCTGTTTACATGCTGGGCCCCCCCTCTTAGGGGACCCGTAACATACAAACAATTGTTCTGTTTTCCTCCACAGGGCAGCTCTGTGGACATAAGCATCTAATGCTCTTACAGGGCAAAGCAGATTCTTCCTTTCCTGATCCAAACTCGCAAAAGGAGGCGGGCAGAAAGCCTCCAGTACGATGGGACCTGGGACCCTCGTTGGAACCTTTGGAACATAGCCAGGCCTGGTATGCAAAAAGGCTTTCACCATACCTGGCGCAAACTCAAGGCAAGATGGAGCGACTGACAGCGCTTGTAAATCACCGATTCTCTTCAGGGAAGAGACAGCCAGAAGAAAGATGGTTTTGAGTGTCAAGAACTTATCTGACACCTCCTCTATCGGCTCGAAGGGAGCCTCAGCCAGCCCTTGGAGCACAATAGCGAGGTCCCAGGTCGGGGTCTTCGTGCGCACCACAGGTCTCAACCTGAGTGCACCACGGAGGAAGCGTACTACTAGGGGGTCTCGACCCAGCGAGGAGCCCCCTACAGGGATATGATGAGCCGAAATAGCGGCCACATATACTTTCAGCGTGGAAGGGGTTAAACCTTCCGAGAACTTTTCCTGAAGGAACTGAAGCACGTCAGAGACAGAAGAATGGACCGGGTCCAAATTATGCTGTTCACACCACATAGAGAACAGTTTCCATTTATATAAGTACAACTTCCTCGTGGAGGGAGCTCTGGAGTGAAGGATGGTCTCCACAACCTCGGTTGAGAGACCAGTTCCTATGAGCCTTGCCCCCTCAGGGGCCAGGCCCACAGTTTCCACATTTCTGGGCGGGGATGGAGAATCGTGCCGCCCGCTTGAGACAGGAGATCCTGCCTGAGAGGAAGCTCTAAGGGAGAGCCGTGAAGTAGAGACATTATGTCCGAAAACCATACTCTGGTCGGCCAGTAAGGGCCACCAATATTAGGTCGACCTTCTCCTGGCGAACCTTCTCCAGAACTCCCGGGAGCATTGAGACTGGGGGGAACGCATACAGACGCAGCCTCGGCCACGTCTGTAGCATGGCATCCAGCCCTAGAGGTGCTGGGTGCTGAAGTGAATACCACAGAGGGCACTGAGCTGACTCCTCTGTGGCAAATAGATCGACTTGAGCTCGACCGAAAGTTTTCCATATCAACTCCACCACCTCGGTGTGGAGTTTCCATTCCCCCGGTCTCGCGCCCTGCCTCGACAGGGCGTCCGCTCCCACATTCAACCGCCCGGGATATAAGCTGCTCTCAGCGAGAGGAGCTTTCCCTGGGACCAGAGGAGGATGCGACTGGCCAATTTTGATAATAGGCGAGACCGCAAGCCCCCTGATGGTTGATGTACGAGACCACCGCAGTGTTGTCCGTACGGACCAACACATGGTGATCTCTCAGGTCTGGGAGGAAGTGTTTCAGTGCAAGAAACACCGCCATCATCTCCAGCCGATTTATGTGCCAGGAGAGCTGATGGTCCTCCCAAAGACCCTGCGCCGAGCGACCACTCATGATCGCCCCCCAGCCCGTGAGGGAAGCATCTGTCGTAAGCATTACACGACGACCAGAAGTCCCCAGCACGGGTCCCTGGGTTAGAAACCAAGGCTTCTTCCACATGACCAGAGCACGAAGGCATCGCCGCGTGACTTTGATCATGCGAAAAGGATTTCCCCTCGGGGAAAACCCCTTGGTCCTGAGCCACCACTGTAAGGGTCTCATGTGCAGGAGGCCAAAAGTAATGACGTTGGACGCAGCTGCCATCAGACCCAACAGTCTCTGAAACTGTTTTACAGTGAGTGACTGGCCTAATTTCACCCCTTTCACGGCCCCGAGAATGGAACTCACACGAGCAGGGGACAACTGCGCCTGCATCGTGGTGGAATCCCAGATTACACCTAAGTAGTTTGCAACCTGACTCGGGACCAGCACACTCTTTTTGGCGTTGAGCCTCAGCCCAAGCCTTTTCATGTGCGACAGAACAACATCTCGATGTTGAACTGCCAATTGTTCTGTTTGAGCTAGTATCAACCAATCGTCGATATAGTTCAGCACACGGATGCCCTGGAGTCTCAGCGGAGCCAGCGCTGCATCCACGCACTTCGTGAACGTGCGGGGTGAGAGGGATAGGCCGAACGGAAGAACCCTGTATTGGTAAGCTTCGCCCCCGAAAGCAAACCTGAGGAACTTCCTGTGTGAAGGATGGATGGATACATGAAAGTATGCGTCTTTCAGATCTATCGCTACAAACCAGTCCTCGGACCTGATCTGAGGGATGATCTGTCTGAGTGTAAGCATTTTGAACTTCAACTTCCTTACTGATCGATTTAGCACACGTAAATCTATGATCGGACGCAACCCTCCATCCTTCTTCGGAACAATGAAGTAGCGGCTGTAAAAGCCCGACATTTTGCTGGGAGGGGAAACCCTTTCTATAGCCCCTTTTTGCAAAAGCGTCGTTACTTCTTGCTCCATTACCAGAGACTGCTCTGGGGTTACCACCGTAGGAAGCACCCCATTGAACTTGGGCGGTCGTGAACCGAACTGAATTCTGTAGCCCTGTTCTACCATGAGCAGCACCCACTTCGAAACATTCGGGAGATTTTTCCACTCTTCCAAATATTCTACTAAGGGAACCAGTCTCTCGAGACTGGTCTCTGGTGTTTTTTGAGCACTTGGCTCGTCCATCTGACGCGGCGCACCGGCAGACAGGCGAATCACGTGCTGGCCGACCCTCCTCGGAGGATCGGCGGAGACCGCTGTGCCCTGACGCACGCTGGGTGGCAGGGTTGACAGGACGGTCCCCTGAGGGCACCGGGAGGGACCCGATATCCGAATCCCCCGGAGGGGGCTGCCCTCGAGAGATCCTGCACTATAAAGGTCAGGACCTCTTCTTTGAAGCCTTCCGGGAGATAATGACGGTCCTTAGATCCGTCCTACCTCCGGAAGGCTTCGCCTGTGCCGCCCGCCCCGGCCCCCCAGATCTTTGTGGGGGAGCACGGGAGGCGACACTGGCTTTTTGTTGCACCCTGTGTGCTGAGGAGCTGGCTGTCGGCCGAGGCTGCTCCCGCCCAGCAGCCTCGGGGGGATGAGAGCGGCGGGGAATAATTTTAGAGAATGCCGCTGTCTGCTTTCGTGTCTCCTGAAACCTGTCGACGACAGTTGACACTGCGTCGCCGAACAGGCCATCAGGAGACAGCGGCGCGTCCATGAGAACATTTTTATCTCTCTCCTTGATGTCTGAGAGGTTGAGCCAGAGATGCCTCTCCGTGGCCACCAGGGCTGCCATAGAGCGGCCGATGGATTTGGCCGTCTCCTTGGTGGCCCGGAGAGCTAAATCTGTTGCCTTTCTGAGCTCATGAATAGCCTCAAAGGACGCTTCCCCAGTGTCATCAATTTCCCCCAGCAGGTCGGCTTGGTATGCCTGTAAGATAGACATAGTGTGAAGGCATGCCGCCGCCTGACCTGCCGCCGAATAAGCCTTGCCCACCAAGCTGGAAGTTGTCTTTAGGGGCTTGGTGGGCAGCGTCGGGGTCTTAAGGGACGATGTGGACTCGGGTGAGAGATGGCTCGCGAGCGTCTCCTCGACCCGAGGCATCGCCCCATAGCCGTGACGTTTCAGCCCAACTATATTGCTATATAGTGACGTCTGCGGGCTGTATAGTCTGTATTGTACTGGCCGCTTCCACGACCTCGACACCTCGGTGTGGAGGTCGGGAAAAAACGGCAGACCCCGGCGCTGAGGTAGTGACCGCGCGGGAAGAAACCTTTCATCAAGCTTACTTTTTGGTTTATTTTCAGCTTTCTCCGCGGGCCAGTCGATTTTTAACTTTTCTACTGCCCTGGTCACTACCTCTAATAGCTCCTCATAAGCAGGGGATGAGGATGGCGGTTCCTCATCGACGCTCTCCACATCAACCTCCTCGGAGGAAGATATGTTAAGCATCGGTGCCTCTCTTCGGGGGGAAGAAACCGCTACGCGTGCTTCCGCCACCAAAGGAGAGACACTGGGTCTAGCAGGTAAGGGAAGCGATAGGGCAGCGCCCGTCTCTTCCCCCTCTGCTAGATCCATCTGTGAACCCCACGAGTGCAGCCTTCGCTGTGCCTCGGCAGCAGCGGGACCAGACCCGCGGGGAACACTCGCCTCGGCGCCCTCCTCAAAGAGCGCCCGGCGAGATCGCAGCACTCTGAGGGTGAGCCGATCGCAGTGTACACAGACGGCTCCCTCGAGAGCCGCCTGTGCATGCTCAACCCCCAGGCATTTCACACACATGTCGTGTGAATCTCCTGTCACTATGTAGCGTGGACAAGGAGGAGTACACTTTTTAAACTGTTGCTGCTTTTCCGCCATAATGCTTTTTGTCTTATTTTTGTGCTTGAAACTCTTGTCCTCGGACGAAGAGATCACTGTGTGAATATATATATATATATCAGACAGACAACAATAAATAAGACAGACAAGATACAGAGAGCGCTTGCTGAAGACAACAGAAGCTGGCGTGCTTTGTGTTCAGGTGTGCTTTATAGCTTCCTGATCCGTGACGTCACCCGCCTCTGACGTCACGTCTTTTCATTGGTTGGATACAGAGGTGCTTCACGAACACAAAAGACAGAAGGTTCCCATCACGTCATCCGACGTAGCGTCGATAGTTCCCACGAAAGGGAACATACATTCTTTTGACCATGCACATGGAGCCAAGCAAACCTGCAAGCGGCCTTTAAGTTATTTGTTTGTTTTATGTTGTGATTCATCTTTATTTTGATTTATTAAACGTCTTAGTTATTGTTTGAAATATTGATGTTACTTTGCAAATGTCAAGATCATTGCATCAACATCTCCCACAGTGGACAGAAAACAAGAGAAAAGTTTGGGAACATTGAAAGTTGTTTTTCCCACTACAATGACAATTATAACCCAGCATTAATGTCATGATTAAATTTCTTTGTCCTTCTGGTCCGATTGTGTTTGCAAGTTTAACCTGGCAAATTTTACATATGCCCGTAGCTGGATGTCAACAAAGAGTGCGAAGATGTTCATGGATTCAACTTTTTGTGCAAAAGTCTTGGACATGCAGCATTTATGAGAATGGGCAGGGAAAAGAGTCCTCTTAATTGTCTCCTATACACTAAAAAATGGTACTAAAAGTGTTTCTTTGGCTCGTAATCATAGGGGAACCACTTTAAGTGCTGTATGGCACCAAATCTTGGTGCTTCAGTGTTTCTTCGCCGGTTCTTTGGGATGACTGAGGTGCTATATAGCACTGCTACCTTATACAGAACCTGTTAAGCCCCTGTATGGTTCTTCAGCAGTTCTTCAGTGCGTTTTGGGGTGGGTAAGGTGATATATAGCACCACTGCCATACAAAGAACCTGTTATGCCCCTTTAAAGGTTCTTTACGAGCCAAAGAACCAGTGTTGGTGCTGTTTAGCACCATTTTTGTTGAAGAAATAAAATGTGATATGGCACCTCTAATGGGTTCTATATAGTACCATTTGACAAAGGTGCTGTAGATCACCTTTAAAGATAGGGTGTGACTGTAAAGAAAAGGCCCAAAAACGGAATCCGATGGCCTGGGCGAAGGTTAAAGTGTGTATGTCTTTTCAGTGCCTCTGTGAAGTTCATTTAATTTCACTCGTTTAATCTGACTCCAATTTCAAGTGATTATTACTCTTAGGTTGTGTTTCCAATTAGAAATTAAACATTGGTTATGCATTAATTTAGATTTTTGATTATTTTGAAATCTATCGCTTTAGAAAAATCACTTCGGCCGACTGAATGCTCTTCTCGGACACAAACTCATCAGTTCTGACCTTAAATATTGGATGCAGAGCAAATATCTAGCTTTAAGTCAGTCGCACTCTGCTTACTCGTAACAAAAAGCACAGTTTTTATATATTTACGAAAACTGCAACTTATTTAAGGCAGCGATAGTCAAAAATTGAAATGGACTTAAAGTCCCCCTGTAGTCAATTATCTTATCCCTTAAAACTCATCTTTGATCATCAAAATTACATATTTATAAAAAAATCAAGTGAAAAAAAAATCCTTCATGCCTTAAAATAGCTTGAATGCAACTCTCCACCCTTGCTTCATTTAATATACACAGATCTATGAATATGCAAATTAGCCCCGCCTCCACTCGCTCACAGCTGCTCGGAGAGTCTACTGTTGCTGCAGTGACAAGGCAATTCATTGTTTGTATTGTGGATTGTTGTATTATATCAAGAAAATGCAATTACCCTGCCTCCTTGTTAAGATTTTGGATGTCTGTTGCTACACATTTGGCCAATGTATTAAATATCAGGCATTGCATTTATATTTGTTTGTTTCGAAGAAATGTATTAGGGGAGGGGGAGGGTCTAGCTAGCCTCTGTTTTGTTTGAGAACACTTTGAACGTCAACAGGAAGTTACTCCACCCAGGATCACTTAGAGCACCTTTAAATAATATGAGTTAATATGATTAGCCTTTTGCTTGACTACGTTATCAAACAGCTAATAATGTGTTGCTAATGTTACACACACCATTCCCGTTCTTCATCTGAGAGTCAGACAGCTGACTTCTAACAATCAGTATCCTTACAAACGCTTTGAACAACTCAGAACGTCAGCGGAGAAAGGCTTATAGTTCATCATAACATCGTAATAGACTCCCTATATTGATAAATCTACACAATTTTTCATATCAACAGAAAATGGGTTGCATCCTGTAGATGTTGTGAGGGCAAGGCATTGTCCTATGCTATTCCTTTGAGATCTCTCCAGATGATTTTTATTGCTTTATTGCAGGGCGCTTGATCTCAGTTTTTATCTAGCAGGAAAATCCATTCTTACACAACATAGCACCAAAAGTCGTTCCTCATGATTACGAGCCAAGAACCTCTTTTAGTGCTATATAGCAATTTTAGGGCTCCAGTGGAGTGTTAACTTGTCGCACACTGGATGGGTGACGTCATTCTGTACTCGTGTTCTCAAGTTCAAGGCGGCAGTCCAAAACAGTGAATCTAATCACAGGCAAATGTTCATTTTAAGAATGAAGAAAGTGGCATTAACAAGTTTGAATTCAGGTATTTGAAGAAAAACAGCACGAATGGAAAGGGCGATCTATATTATTATTTCTCTATATGAAGCATTTATTCAAGCCACAAAATCAAATGTGTTACTTAAAAATACACAATCTTCAGTCAGAAGTCAGTACATACACATAGTTGTCCCAAATCATTGTATTTTAATGGCAAACTATGTGAGTTAGATTTGACAGCTGTGCTGATGGTTCATCTAGACTTAGCATTAAGCTCTCCTGTGTGCTCCTGTGTTTGAGATCATCTCTAGGAGTCTGTGACAGTTTGTGCAGCTGAAGTCTGAGCCGAAATGAGGCGTTTTCTTTCTCGTGTGTCTGTGTGAAATCCAAGATAATTATACTGCACTGACTGCAGCTGTACACTAGTACACTTTACTCACATGTACTGTACTGTACTGGAGTACTGATGCACTGCAGTTCAACAGCGTTTAACTGTCTTACAGTTCACAGTGTGAAGAACAGCAGCTCAACATAGTGAAACATGGTGAAATAGAAACAATGAGTAGAAATTATCCATGGATATGTTCTTCCTGCTTCTGATATTTCTATTTACTTTATTTATGAAGGCAGATAAATGATCTGCTGTGAAAGTTAATAACTTGTTACCACAGCAGAAATATGTTCATCTTCAGAATCAGTTAAAACAGGGCCGTTTCAGGAAAACAAATGAAACCCGTTTGTGCTGAAAGTCTGTTTAATGCTGCAGGGGGTTTCCAGAAAGAAGCTTTATGTCTCTGGATCATGTTTCAGGGTTACTTTACTTCAGATAAATGTCTCTGAGATTCAGAGATTTTCAGCATATGCACAGAAGCACAGATTATGTGTGAATTCATTATAAATCATTATTATGCTGAAATAAAATTATTCAGTCTTTCCAGTCTCACACTTCATGGATCTAAACCTGAACAACAGTGTTGTAGTCGAGGCCAGCTCATTCCAGTCCGAGTCAAGACTGAGTTTTCAGAGAGGTTGGGGTCCAAGACAAGTCCAAGTCCACATAAGGTTGAGTCTGAGACAAGGCCTGAAGAAATCTTCAAGAATATGTAAAATGATTGATGAAAACAATAAAATTGGCACCATACTCAAACAGCACATCAAATATGGCATGTACATTGTATTTTATTTACTTAGTGATATTGGTTAAAAAAGCCAGTCTGTGTTTTTGTGTAACAGCAGCAGATAATCTAATGCTTTCATCTCACTGGATGGTGCGTTTTAATGCGGGGTAAAAATATTTTTTTTTTATAAACCAGCGTTTGAGGTAATAAGCCTACATGATCCAACAGAACTGTGGAAAATTCACAAGCAACATTAGAACTCAATTTGATTAACGTTTAAGTTACGGAGGGTGTGCACAAGAGTGACTGCAGAAAAATCCTTTTCAATGCAAAAGTGTGAATGTGAAAGTATTGTCCCTTGCAGACTTCTACACCGAACTAAGCATTAACTGTCAAAATGCTGAAATTTTATGCATATACAGAAATTATGAGTTCTTAATCTTACCTTTCTTTGTGCTTTTGTTCCACATGAAAATTGGAAGTTGTTCCCTTTGCTTTGGTAATTGATGTACCACAGAATTTACATATCGCAGAATGTTTCTTTTTTAGAGTCTTACTGCATATGAACTCTTTGTGGCTCTTATATGCAAACTGAATAACAGATGATAGCAGACATTTTCAATGTATAGTTAAGAGCTAGAGGCTCCACATGACATCCTGACCTGCGTCCTGCTGCCTTTGCACTAACGTTAGTCTCAAGTCATGCACAGTTGCGCACACAAAAAAATCACCAGACATTGGATATGTCAATCAAACATCAATTTACAGAAATAACAGTTATAATCATGAAATATTTTGAATGGGACTCGAGTGGACTTGGGAATGAGTCCTAATATGTTTGAGTATGAGTCAATTCAGAGTCAAAATGCACAAGATCATTACAATATCCAGTATTACATCAAAACTGTCTGCAGACACATGAAGCTGTTGAGTGATAGTTTCTCTCTCAAAGATTGAAGAGCACATGATCAGAAATACTGTTTAAGAATCACACTCGCTAATAAACAGTAAAATGGGATTTCACTCCATGTGGCAATGATATCAGAATGTGCAGCTTTTTTTGATTCACTTGTGACACACTTGATCATCTGTTTGATCGTGATATAAATAAAAATAAATCAAAATGACTTCAGCACAGCACTAAAGTCTCAGAAGTGACCAATAACACATCATAACACAACACACATACATGAAAACAACTAAAGAAAGATGAAACACTCACCTCAGTGTTACTCAGTCTTTTTCTTCCTCTGAAACTGTTGTGTTCAGAAATGTCTTTCACTTCTACCAGGAAGAGACGTGAGAATGAGAAGAATGACAGTCAGTCATCTAATCTCTCATCTGATTTGTTCTTCAGTCATTTACAATGAAAGGTTCATTCTCAGGAAACGCTGCTGAAATTAGTTCGTTGTTTTACAAGTTTGTGAATATTTGCCTTGAATGTCAAAAGTGCATCAAGTGTCAGCCCAAGAAATTCACAGTTTTGTGTCATGTTTAATTGAACAGTGGTAGGTTTCTGCACTAAAATGTGAATTTGTGAGATTTCATTATTTATTCTATAATATGTGACAGTTGGGATTCATTTAGGTATAAAAAGTATTTTATGTCATTGTTCAGTATTTGTTCTATATTGTTATGCGATGTAAAAATGACTGTGGCTCAATTTGCGTAGTGAGTGGCATGCTAACTGATAGTTCTGTCAGGATCACTATTGTCAAATATGATTAATAATTGCATAGAGTTTGTATTGGCGATATGGTTCTGTTCTGGGCAAGAACTCCCTGTGCATTCATGTAGCCTAGCATGGATAAGAGCAGGAAGAGCAGCATTAACCCCCTAGGGTAAACAAAACAGAACCAACATATGCAGATATAATGTCAATAATTTAACATGTACACATATTTCAAGAATTAGTCTGAGTCAAGGGAATCATAAGGCCAATCCTGACTGAAGAGAGGAGGAGCTGGGGATGGAGGAGGGTAATTAGCTCCTGAAAAATGCAATAGCTGCTGATAATACTGAAGAGCATTTGGATGCTGTGATAGGTGTTGTATTCCTATAGGTAGACGTAAGTCACCTGGGAGTTAGCTGATGCAAGCTTGACTGACGTGACCTGCCAGAACTGACACTAACCGAGGATATCATTTTATTTTAGTGAGTAAAATTTATTTATATAGCACATTCATACTTAGCAGAGCTGACAAAACAATGTAAAAGAAACACTCTAAAATGGTAGAGAATAGAGATGTTTTAAGCCTGTATTTAAAACCATGAAATAAGGAGTAAGGTGGATGACAAGAGGCAGCTGATTCCAAAGGTGAGCAACAGTGAATGAAAAAGCTTTTAATTGAAACGAGATGTTGAGACGTGCATAAGTGCTTTATCAGAATATCTTGAAAATCTGCTAGGTGAGTGAGGGAGGCTAAGATCTTTAATGGAAGATGGAGCTTGATCATTGAGGGCTTTAAAAACAAACAACAATATCTTAAAAACTATCTTAGAATAAACCGGAATACAATGAAAGGAGGCTAAAATTGTGTGATACAAGCATATTTTTTAGCCGATATCAACAGCGTTTCAGCAGCATTCTAAAAAAAAGTGTAAATAACTTACTCCAGATCCTGAGAAGTTTAAAAAATTTAGAAATGATTTGAAACTTATAAAAACTTCTCAGGTTATGAATGTAATCATGTTCCCTGAGAAGGGGAACGAGACACTATATACTAGGGGTGGGACAAAATATCGATATGGCGATATATCGTCGTCCTTCTCTGTGCGATATGAGAATCATATCACTGCGCCAAATATCGATATTTTAATTTTAAAAATAAAGCGCTATAAATAGATTTCTCTGCTCAAAGCGTCACTACTTCAAGGCGGTGCTCAACACATGAATGAGGGAAACGTGAACATAAGTTAACTAGCCTAAGAAAAAGAGGTTATTAACAGGATGGAGGACAGCATTGTGAGTAAAATAGATGCCACGTTTAAGTTCAAAGTCTTGATGCACTTTTATACCATTGATGTGACAAATGTAGACATCTTTGACGTTCTTCACCGAGCGCTAAGATATACACGGGAGCGTTTGAAAGCATATTTTAGCGATCCGCTGATAGACAGCTGCCTTCGAACGCCTGTGTAGGCTATATCTGTGTAAGCGCTCGGTGAAGAACGTAAAAGGGTCTGTTTGCACCTGGTCACTTCATGCATTTTTTCTGATCGGATAGCTATCCGATCGTGAAAAGACCAGGTCTAAATGCCCTCCGAAACGCATTTGAGAAGGATTTAAATCCGATCGGATTTAAACCACTTCAGGAGATGGTCTGGGACGCATTCCAGTCAAAACCGTCTATGCTTCAGTCTAAATGCATCTGGTTGTTGAAACAACATGTAAATTTTACTTCTCAGAAAAATACTAAAACTGAAACATGTGAGAGTCAGATATGACAACGCTACTGCATCACGCATTGCCGCAGATCTCTTCAGCACGCTGACGCGCAAACTGCTGCATATGAAAGTGAATCTTCATTAAAAGTAATAAGACCTTACCAGTGCTGTTGCCGCTCTCCTATTGCGTTCTTTGATTTTGAAATTAGCTGATGGTCAATAAAATGCACCTCATATTTCTTGCTTTTGGTGACGTGAACTCCATTAAATCTACACATCGCGGGAACTGAAGATCGGATTTATCCGTTTTGCGGATAAAGAGAGAAAACCTACACTTAACCTTTTCCAAGGCCGGACTTACCATTGGGCTTGACTGGGCTCAAGCCCATGGGCCCGCCCATTTACGTTAGATTTTTTCAATAATATGTCAGTCATTTAATTTTTCATTTAAAGTTTGTTGATTGGACTAGCATTGTTACCTGGTCCTGCCCTGCAATGAAAATTTTAATTTAATTAGCTAAATTAAATGTCAGTCATCTTGAGGTTTGCTGATTGGTTATTGGCAGTTATGCAGTGCCTCGTTTACTGCCGTTGAAAAAACCTGTCTGCATTAGACAGTGATGTAATGGCGGACAAACGGTATCAGAGTGGCGCGCTTAAAAGAAAATTAAAGAATGAAAGACAGCAACGCAAAAAGGAAGTTATCAGTAAAATGAAAAGGATTACTGGATTTTTTACACCCATGACACCACAGCTTGATGTGCAAGCGGAGAATCCAGGGGACAACAACCCAAACCCGTTGGAAGAAACGGTTGGAGACGATTTGAATTCACGAGCAGGGGAGCCCATCAATGAATCATCATCTCTTCAGTCAGAAACAGCGACCGAACAATGTCCATCTACAGATTCTTTTTTATCCACTGATCCTGCTCGCTGGGGTAAAATTGATGAAAGCGTGCGTGCTTATTGGGGGCGAAAAGGTCCGGAGTCCGTTCAAAATAAGGATGCTAATGTCAAGGCTTCTGAACGCCACTACAAACATCAGAAGAGACTGTTTTCTAAAACTCATTTCAAACGCAAGCATTTGAATGGTGAGTACTTGCCCAGAGAATGGTTGCTCTACTCACCATCCACCGGTTGTGTGTTTTGTTTTGCTTGCCGCCTTTTTGGCGAGGGTGACGGTCAATCCCTTTTTGAGTCTGGCTATAATGACTGGAAACATGCTACCAGACGCATTGCCGAGCACGAGAATAGTGACAGTCATAGAAAGGCTATGTTTAATTACATCAACAGAGCAGCAGCTGACGGAGTTATAGATTCTCAACTTAAAAAGCAGTTCGAGTCGCAATGCAATTATTGGAGTGAAGTTTTGCAAAGAGTGGTTGCAGTTGTAAAATTTCTGTCAGAGCGGGGATTGGCTTTCCGAGGCTCCAGTGAAATATTTGGTCGAGCTGACAATGGGAATTACATGGGAATCCTGGAACTGATCAGTGAATTCGACCCATTCTTGAAATCACACATACAGTTATATGGCAACGCTGGGGTAGGAACCCCCTCATATCTCTCATCAAAAACATGTGACGAATTTATCGAGCTAATGAGCAATAGAGTGCTTTCTGAAATCATTGCTGAAGTGAAAGTGACAAAGTACTTTTCCATTTGCATCGATTCAACTCCCGACATGACGCACATTGATCAGCTTACATTTATTATAAGGTATGTTTCACCCGAGGGCCTCGTAGAAGAGCGATTCTTAAAATTTCTCCCTATATCTAGCCACACAGGGAAGGCACTCTGTGATGCAGTGCTCACAGTTTTACATGAGATGGACATAGATATTAGTAACTGCCGTGGACAGTGCTATGATAATGCCGCAAACATGGCAGGAGTGTACAACGGGCTGCAAGCTCACATCAAAGACATTAATCCACTAGTAGAATGGGTGCCGTGCGCCGCGCACACGCTTAATCTGGCTGGAGTTAATAGCGTGAACTGCTGCACAGAGACCGCCGATTTTTTTAACTTCATTCAGACTTTGTTCAACTTCTGCTCGAAATCCACAGCTAGATGGAAGGTGGTAACTGCAGGATTGCAGCCTAATGAAAACCACCGCATTGAGACCCTAAAATCTCTCTCTGACACCAGGTGGGCTGCGCATGCACAGGCCACCAAGGCACTGTGCAGAAATTATGCCAATATTCAAGAGTCACTGATGAACATTGCAGAAGACAGCAAACAGAACCCGACAACACAAAATGATGCTTGGTCACTGCATAAAAAAATGAACAGACTTGAGACTGCTTTTCTTTGCACTATGTGGAATTATGTTCTCCAACGCTTTCATGGGACAAGTGTTGCACTTCAAGCTGTAGACCTGGACCTGTGCAATGCTGTTGATTTGGTGAGGTCACTGCGGGAATATATTGTTGGTTTGAGAGATGAATTTGATTTGTTTGAAGACCAAGCAAAAGCGATGTCTCCCACCGTTTCAGAAACATACAAACAAGACACACAAAGACAAAGAAAACGCAAGACTCACGTGGGTGAGTCTGCAACACCTGAGGTTCACTTATCAGGAAGAGAACGGTTCTCATCTGGTGTGTTTCTAGTTGTGATGGATAGGCTGCTGGCTGAACTTGATCGCCGTTTTCAGTCCTATAATGACCTCAACAGCACTTTTGGTTTCCTGAACAACATATCTACCCTCTCTGCAGAACATCTTCATAAAAAAGCAGCAGATCTACAGAAGAGATACCACACTGACCTGGAAAATGAATTTTGCGAAGAAATCATCCAGTTCAAAGAATTCATCTGCCATGATGAGCCATCATCTGCTAGGGAACTTCTTTTGTGCATTAAAAAAAGAAAACTACAGACCATCTTCCCAAACGTGGATGTTGCTCTCAGACTTTACCTGACATTACCAGTCACAAATGCAAGTGGGGAGCGCAGTTTCTCCAAACTGAAACTAGTAAAAAATAGACTAAGATCCACAATTGTCCAGCAGAAATTAAATAATCTCACTCTGATGTCAATTGAGAGTGACCTTCTACGTAAGGTGGATTTTACTGATTTGATCAAAGACTTTGCTGCAAAGAAATCCAGAAGATGCCACTTCTAAATAGTACTATGTTAATATCTTTAAAATGAGATGACATACATGAAGTCATAACCTGATTACCTTTCTCTCTCTTTCTCTACCTTGCCTGTTGTTGTTTTAAATGATCAGCCTCTGGATTCTGTTGTTGATGTCTTGCTTTCTTAAGATATGATAGTGTACTATTTTTATTTTATTTTATTGACTGTACATTTCTAATGTGTGTGCATAGTTTAGATTTTTCACTACAACACTTACGTACTGCACGCACACACACACAATTTATCTTGCACTTTGTTCAATGAGTTATTTTGCTATATTCTTGCAATTGAAAGGCACTTCCTATATTAAAATTGCTATCTTATATTAGCCTACCACTAAATTTGAACAAAGTTAGGCATGTTCTATGAAGTTCTATTTATGTATTTTTGCTAGAGTACTAAATTACATCTAATGATCTTTAAAATGCCATGGTAATGAGAAAATGCTTATTTAATTTTGTTATATATTATTCTCTAAGATTGTAATTTATGTGATGTAGTAGACATACTGTAGGTCAAAGTCAGCCTAACACTGCCTATATGTATACTGGAGATGTATATAATCTATACAATATGTCAGTACTTACCAAGAACATTTTTTTTAAAAGATTTATACACTCATAGATTTAGCTATTTATATGTAATACAAATGATTTGTAATGATTGCAACCTTACAAGGTATTTGTTTGTTTTTCAATATGTTTTCCAGGTAAATAAGTGTTTTATTCTCATTCTGACCAAGATATTTGTGCATTGCAATAAACACCATGATCACTTTGAACTTTTTTAATCATTATTTATTTATTAGAAAAACATTTTTCTAATCATTGATCATATAAATAAATTATAACGGTCTTTTTTTTTTAACATGTAACTCTGTATACTGTACTAGTCACCTTTTGAAAGTAGCTTTGCACTTCAAATAACGATTGTATCGATTATATTGTTACGCCACCAGATGGCGACAAATGACTTAAAAAACATTTGTCATTGAATCGTTCATTCAGGAGATTCGTTCAAAATGCTGATTCATCTATGAAACAAGTGTATTTGATTGAGGAATTGAATCATTCATTCAAACCCAAGTTTTTTTAAATAAATGATTCAGATTAATTAAACATTTGATAGACTTCAGCAATAAACATAAATTATGTTATTTTGTTTAGTTGTTTGTTCAGAATCGTGATCTCTATTTTTATTCTCAGTTTATCCAGAATTGTGTAGCTCTAATACATAACTTGTGTATGTATCATTTTGTTCTATTTAAAGTAATGTATAGAAGGTAGGGCCCGAAAGTGACTCAAGCCCAGGGGCCCCCACCACCCTAAGTCCTGCCCTGACCTTTTCACTTGCATTTTGTTTTCATATTAAGACCGATATCGTGATGTATCATTATAGGATTGTCTAGCAATGCAAGAACAAATTTTAAACCAAGCACGCCAATTTTCATTTTACAGTGATCTTCCCTCTCTGTGTGCACGCTCGGGTTTGTGTTTATGAGAGAGAGCTCACGCAGCACTGAGACAATGGTATTAAATGCATAAGCAACTAATGTGCTAGTTTTCATACAAAATAAGTATGCTATGTAACATAATTAGGTACATTAGTTAGTATTAACACAATAACGCAACACATGTAGGCTATTCGTTTCTGAACACTGAGAATAAATAAATAAACGCCTGTTTCTCCAGACTCGCGCTTTTCAGTCAGTCAGGCATCACAGCATTTTCAATCACTAAGCCATATAGCGATTTCATTTTTATTTAGATTTGTTATTCAACATTACTTGAGCATTTTATACCCGTTTACCTTAAGGAGTCAGAAGTACCGTGACTGTACTGTCCTCGCTTGAGAATTCAGTCACTGAGACGGCGGGAGTGGAAGGAGGATCGAGCGGGATTTTGTGTTGCTGTTGATTTGCAGTTTCTTTTTTTTGATAGGCCGTATGCATTTGTCAATCATCCCCTCTTGCTATTTGGGGAAATGTATCCAGCGCCATGATTGGTCGAACTCTTTTGCTGGATTTGAGTACTAGGCGTGCACTGAGGAGTCACGGAGGGTTTTTGCGTAGAATAGAGTGACAGATCGTACCAGCGTACTTTGAGGTCAAAATGTGTACCCGCTACACAAAATGCGTACATGTTGGCAAGTCTGCATTTGTTCTACGATCAACTTAGGCTTACAATGCTTTTGGCAAACTCAACCCAGGACAGGGGCGGATCTACCGGGGTGGCAACTGCCACCCTAAGAAAAAGCTTTGCCACCCCATCTGCCACCCCAAAATTATCACAGAATAAAATATAAATGTAAGCAGTGTTTCAAGTACTGCTGTTCAGTAGCGGTGCTTTAATGTGATGAACTAAAATATTCAGTGTAACACAAAATAATGGCAAGAAAACATCTTTCAATAAACTGTGCATGATGGTTGCATGCGCACACAGCGCGCCCAGTGTAGTCAGCTTCATTAACAAATGTCTCTTATGAACCGGTTCTTTGAAAGTCAAAAACACAGCGCAGCCAAGTTCACTTATGTTTTTTTCCTCTATTTGTATGTGAATCGGAAAATGACTGCTTCCCGGCTGACTCAGATGTCCTGTGAGAAATGTAATCCCATCCGAATATGTCCGAGATTCATTTTCGTAATTTTTTGGCGTGCTGATTCACCGCCCGCTCCGCTTTCATCATGGATAAGGTCTTTTTACCATCCGACGAAACAATAACATGAAATCAATAAGATACGGCATTTAACGGTATTGTTACCAGGTATTTGACGGTGCTGATAAATGGACGGGGATAAAAAGACAGAAATCCATTGTTTACGTGAACAATAGTGGTAGATTTACTGGAAATGACAGTTAATCAATTTTATGACAATTTAAAAGGTTCATTATGTAAAAGTGGCCGTTATTTAGTGGTATACCCTAAGTATAGGCTATAATTAGATTTTATTATTTGCTTTCTTTCTTCAAGTTTTAAATGTTATTTACATTTATAGTGGGTTCATACATTTACATTAAAGTCATTTATACATTACAAAGTAATTTACCTAAATCGGTTAAATAAAAAAGTACTTTACCTGAGAAAAACTCGCAGGATGGGATGTCCTCACACAAGGTGCCGGGCTCTGCGCGCGGTGGTCACAAGACCCCAGCTTATATATGCCCGCCGGCAGGTTTCGCGGGCTTGGCACGCGAGTAAGAATTTAAATGAAGACAGAAGTCTATATATATATATATATATATATATATAATATAAAATGTACATTTTGATACCTTGTATATTATATATAAACTTAGATTTATTGTATTATATTATATTATATTATTAATTAATTAATTAACAATTGTTTTGGTGGTACCTGGATGTGGAAATATGTATAATATAGTATATAATGTATATAATATTAAACAACACATAGGTGGCGATATCGCTGGTGAGTCGCCAAAAATGCTGGAAGAGAAGAAGCATGTACAGGTCCTTCTCAAAAAATTAGCATATTGTGATAAAAGTTCATTATTTTCCATAATGTAATGATAAAAATTAAACTTTCATATATTTTAGATTCATTGCACACCAACTGAAATATTTCAGGTCTTTTATTGTTTTAATACTGATGATTTTGGCATACAGCTCATGAAAACCCAAAATTCCTATCTCAAAAAATTAGCATATTTCATCCGACCAATAAAAGAAAGTGTTTTTTAATACAAAAAAAAGTCAACCTTCAAATAATTATGTTCAGTTATGCACTCAATACTTGGTCGGGAATCCTTTTGCAGAAATGACTGCTTCAATGCGGCGTGGCATGCAGGCAATCAGCCTGTGGCACTGCTGAGGTGTTATGGAGGCCCAGGATGCTTCGATAGCGGCCTTAAGCTCATCCAGAGTGTTGGGTCTTGCATCTCTCAACTTTCTCTTCACAATATCCCACAGATTCTCTATGGGGTTCAGGTCAGGAGAGTTGGCAGGCCAATTGAGCAAGTAATACCATGGTCAGTAAACCATTTACCAGTGGTTTTGGCACTGTGAGCAGGTGCCAGGTCGTGCTGAAAAACAAAATCTTTATCTCCATAAAGCTTTTCAGCAGATGGAAGCATGAAGTGCTCCAAAATCTCCTGATAGCTAGCTGCATTGACCCTGCCCTTGATAAAACACCAGCAGCTGACATGGCACCCCACACCATCACTGACTGTGGGTACTTGACACTGGACTTCAGGCATTTTGGCATTTCCTTCTCCCCAGTCTTCCTCCAGACTCTGGCACCTTGATTTCCGAATGACATGCAAAACTGAGCAACAGTCCAGTGCTGCTTCTCTGTAGCCCAGGTCAGGCGCTTCTGCCGCTGTTTCTGGTTCAAAAGTGGCTTGACCTGGGGAATGCGGCACCTGTAGCCCATTTCCTGCACACGCCTGTGCACGGTGGCTCTGGATGTTTGTACTCCAGACTCAGTCCACTGCTTCCGCAGGTCCCCCAAGGTCTGGAATCGGTCCTTCTCCACAATCTTCCTCAGGGTCCGGTCACCTCTTCTCGTTGTGCAGCGTTTTTTGCCACACTTTTTCCTTCCCACAGACTTCCCACTGAGGTGCCTTGATACAGCACTCTGGGAACAGCCTATTCGTTCAGAAATTTCTTTCTGTGTCTTACCCTCTCGCTTGAGGGTGTCAATGATGGCCTTCTGGACAGCAGTCTTACCCATGATTGCGGTTTTGAGTAATGAACCAGGCTGGGAGTTTTTAAAAGCCTCAGGAATCTTTTGCAGGTGTTTAGAGTTAATTAGTTGATTCAGATGATTAGGTTAATAGCTCGTTTAGAGAACCTTTTCATGATATGCTAATTTTTTGAGATTTTGGGTTTTCATGAGCTGTATGCCAAAATCATCAGTATTAAAACAATAAAAGACCTGAAATATTTCAGTTGGTGTGCAATGAATCTAAATATATGAAAGTTTAATTTTTATCATTACATTATGGAAAATAATGAACTTTTATCACAATATGCTAATTTTTTGAGAAGGACCTGTATATGAAGGTACACATCTTTTCAACTGCTCATGTGTGAATCGCTTAATTAAATGACAAAAACAATTTTAAACAGTGTCTGTCAATGGGGAAAGTAGATTTTTACAGGTAATTAACCTACTTGTAAATATTATATTACATAATTCAATAAATAAACATCACAAATTCAAATTATTTTAAGAATGTTCATGTGATGGAGTTTTCTAATGAAATTAATTAACGTTAAAGTTTTTATCAGAATCAGAATCTTTGAATGTGTCGAATGAACTATTGATAAATTAAAATTTCACGTCGTTATACAATTTAAAGTGTTTACTTGTAAAGTGTTATAAACTGCGGCGTGGCGGGAGATTGTGAGACCTTGTGACATCTCTGAATCACTGGAACCAGAGGAGCGACGGGAGACAGCCTGTTGAAATGACCCTTAAATGCATGACTGTTTCGCCAATCATTCTTACATATTCGGGTCTTTAGCGACCCGGATCTATATCTAACACGGAAGGATCTCTACCTGTCGCGATAATATAAAACTCCTCTGATATTAGAGTAACAATTACAGAAGAAATAATAATAGGCTATTTTTATGTTTGAGGTCACGAGTATGAGCCCATTCGCAATCTCAAACATATTCTCTAAACTATATAATTTTCAACATCTTCAGAATCAGTATTTCAATCGCTAACAGCTTCACCAGATGACAGATACAGTCATATTTGATTGCATTCAGTACTTGCTCTGCAGTAAATCACTGAGCCATTTCATGTTTTTCTTATTTCGTTTTCTGTCTGAATGAGTCGTCACTTCAGCATTGTGTATCAGACATTGCCACCTTGTGGAATAAAGGTGAATTGCACTTATTCCATCATCTTAGATTCAATTATTGTTGTGCAGAAAAAAATATATGTACACTCGTACACACCTCAGGTCGTTAGCGACCCTATACAATTTTTACAAAAAATAAATACAAAAATAGGCTTTCTTGTATAATTGTATGATTTTTTTCTTATTATATTCTTTATATTCTTTCTAAATGATTGATTTTTGTTTCCTGAAGCATTGATGCAACTCATGAGGATGGCTCCATTGACCGCCTAATAAATGATGATCACATAAACCCAAATTGTACAATGAAAAGGATTATCGTTGAGGGAAAACCCCATTTGTGCCTGTTCTCTGCAAGAGATATCATTCCTGGAGAGGAACTCACATATTGAGGAAGTCACTGGCCTTGGAGAAATTTTATGTTATATAATACTTTTATAATTTGTACAGTAGAGGAAATGGAAAGTTTTTAATTAAAGACACAGTATGTGCATTTTTTAAGATTAAAATATATAAATAAACTAGAACAATGCTATATATTTTTGTTGACCTCCATACATTATCCCAAATGTTTCCAACAATGTTTGAAACCAAAGAAATCAGCTATTTTAACCAGTGTAGTGGTGTCATTGCATCACCTGTCAACAATGCCATACCCGCATGGAAACGTCAAAAAAATAACTTTTTTTTTTTGTGGTAATAAAAATTTATCTAAGGGAATAAAAGCCTTTACAATGGCTTAAAATACATATACAGTATGTGAGGAAGTCATTATTGCAGCAGATGGCCTACCTGCTGTTTCTGCGAAGATCAGAGAGGTGTGCAAGCAGAGCGAAGGCCTCAGACGGCAGCCGTGTGACATTTTGAGGACATCCTTCAGATGCAATGTGTGCAGAGGCAAGTAGTCACCAGTGATGCGCGGGTTGATCCAAAATGATTACGAGTCATCCAAAAATATTTTTAATGATATTCGGGTTGCGGTCGGTCGGGTCGTTTGAAATAAAGATGCCAATTAAACCTTTGTAATTTATATAGTACTAGACACAATTTTCTATGAAATACATAGGCCTAGACTTTATTGGCTGAATAACTTGCGCGAAGATGACGCACGAGCTCAGTCTGCAGGTAGAGATGGAGGCGGCAAGAAAAGGTGAAGACTGGGGAGTGGAAGCTGCACAAATACACATATAGAAAGAGCAAAGTGTGGGAGACATTTGCCGAAATAATGAAAGAATGAAATAGTAACATTATTAATGTTGAGCGTTATTAACTTTTGAATAAATGCTGATGCGGGACAAAATGCCCGATTTCCCAACACGTTGAACTGAGCCATTGCACCATTTTAATAGGCTACTTTTAAACGCATATAGCTCAGTAATGTCAGTTTTATGTATTTTCTGAGAGGGGGCGGGATTTTTGTTGGGAAAGTCGGGGGAGAGACGCACACTTCGATTAGACTGGATAAACACATGCAGCTTAATTGTTAAGAAAATGAAACGAAATAAATAAATAAATCAAGCCTTTATTACATAACACTAGGCTATATCATACAGCATTCAGAAAAAGAACAGTTTGCGCTCCTAAGGGCTGTCGGCTTCTTTGTCAACAGCATGTTAACCTACAATGACAAACTTGAATAATTTTTCTTAAATTAAATATTACAATTAACATTTCTTTCTGCTTGTGTAACTGCACAGTTCCTTTTGGGGTAAATTTTTATTGAATGTAATATTATTATTCTTACTTCTTTCTCTGGAAGAAGTTCTTCTGAAGGAACATTACAGCGATCATGTGTTGACCATTGTTCCTCTCTCTTCTGAGTTGCTGGAGGTAGAGGAGTTGTGTGTCTTTTTTTGTGGGGGACTGGCACTGTGTGTGGATCAGAGTAGAACTTGGATTTCCTAGCCAGGAATCTTGCCTCTTTCCTCTTCCATGTCTCAGTGGGGTCACTAACATTCATTGGTGGTGCATGTCTTTTCAGATCACCCAGAAGCAAGCCACTCCACATTGGAAAAATTCCAATATAATTGTCAAAAAGGAAGTTGAGGATCCCTGGACAGAAGTAGGGATTATCTTCCGAAATGTCATGAGTGTCCTGCTCCCTAGCCTCTTCCAACACCTTCTGAAAATAAGAAGTGAAACTGCCCATGATTGTTTTTACTTGTTTTTTTTCTTCTACGTCCATCTTGCTTTCCTCCAGTTCATTTTCATCAGAGGGTTTGTTGGATTTTTTGATAATAGACTCCAAAAGAAAACACTTTCCTCAACACTTTTTGTGTATTTTGGAGTTTGTTAGGATGGTACCAAGTGGTCTGAAGATATGTGTGGCTTCAGGCATGGTGCTTGCATTTTGGAGTCTGGCAAAGCAGAATGTTGTAAATTCTACGAGGCCCTTGTCTTCTGTGTGCTTGCGTATTGCCTGATGGACTGCTTTCAAAACATGGGCAGAGCACATATGCAAAATGGTGAATGGTTTCAAATCCTCTGGTAAAGTTTTCCCCTGACAAATATTGTACGCTCTGTCAAGATATAAGTTGACATTCTCCTTGTTAAACGCAAGGAAGACACTGTGCATCAGTGCCCAGCTATAGTCCGTTTCCACCTGCGAGATGTGCACTTGTGTGTATCTTGAGAGATGAAGTGCAAACTGCATTAACCAAAACGTAATGAGGGGAACTGAATGTTCATTCGAAAGCATTTCAGATACTGGGAGGGGTGGTGCATCCCGACCCCCTCCTGGAAGTGTAAGGGAGTAGTACAGCACTTTTTTGTCTTGATTTGGAATTTTTGAAACTAGTCCCCCAGTGGCATCAAGGGTCACAGGACACTTTTGTCTCCACAAGAATACTGATGCCCATTTCTGTATACAAATGGACCCCAAAAGGATCCATGCTGAAATGCTGAAGGTATCCTGGCATTTTGAAATGGGATGTGTCACACTCTCTTAATATTGTCTGAGTAAGGTGCACATCAGTCAGCATGTCACTGTGGAACTTCAGTTTTTTTCTAACCTCTGAGCTTTTTACCTTCAGCACATTTCTGTTAAGGCAGCTGCTCACATTTCCAGCCAGTATCTCTTCTGTGGGTGTTGATACAAGCTTTTCTTAAAAAAAACTCACAGGGCCATGGGTCAGTGACTGTGCAATTTTGCCTCGTTTTAAGTGAGTTGCTGGCCTTAACTTTTTTTCACCGATTTTGTGTAGGATTTTACCTTTCTGGGTGACCCAGATTTTAACGGGCCAGAGATTTGGCTGGTTTGTTTTTTAGCTTAAAGGTGTATTTGCAGAGCATGTATTAAACGTGCAGACAGCCACAATGTGTAAGAATGGGGCATTCTTTTTTCTGCTCAGCAAAGGTTTAACATGCTGATATTTAAATGAAAGCGTACAGCAAGGATTTTTTTTTCTTGAAGCCTTCATATAAATCACTCCATGACTTTCTGTGGAACCTGACAATGGACATATTTTATTCCATTGTTTCCGGTCCAAAGTGATTATAAATTTTGTGTTTTTCTCCATTTACTTGTCTCCTGGGATTTATCCTCTGTTCCACTGATCCATTCCATGCCCTCCGAGCAATGCTGTGGTTCCTCAGTTTCTGTTCCACTGAGTGGTCCCACGTCTTGTGAGTCCACCTTTTTCTCCATGTTGTCCTCATGCAAAGAACTCCCTGTATAAAAGAAAATTCAATAATAAGTGCATGCTTTGTTTATGACTTACAGTTGTCATCCATTAAATGTAAACAGATTAAGCATAATATTGCTGTAAGTGAATAATTGTCTTATTTTCAGCTATATTTCTGAAAAGTGTAATCATTACTGAACATTTTCATTAACTAGAGATGGTCGCTTTATTTATTCATTTATTTTTATTCCCATTTTTATTAATAAAAGTGCCTCCTGTCTGTCTGTTTAGTGTAAATAAGCAAGGCTGTGCAATCTTGCATGCAGAATAGGGATTACATGTCAAAAATATCCCATAATATTAAATTAATTATATGGCTTTTTAACAATTTTTATGACTCTTAATTACTTGTATATACAGTGGCAAGAAAAAGTATGTGAACCACTTGAAGAATCTGTGAAAATGTGAATAATTTTAACAAAATAAGAGAGATCATAGAAAATACATGTTATTTTTTGTTTAGTACTGTCCTGAGTAAGATATTTTACATAAAAGATGTTTGCATTTAGTTCACAAGACAAAACAATAGCTGAATTTATTAAAATAACCCCATTAAAAAGTATGTGAACCATTGATTCTTAACACTGTGTGTGGTCACCTGATGATCCATGACCAAACCACACACACACACACACACACACACACACACACACACACACATCATGGATAGCCTGAGGGTTAGTAAATTAACAGCAAATTTTCATTTTTGGCGAACTTACCCTACAGTTAAGGGTGCGAAGACTGCGATTGTGAAACGCTGAGTTAAAGGGATAGTTCACCCAAACATGAAAATGTCATTTAATTACCCTCAAGTTGTTTTACATCTGTATTCATTACTTTCTTGTGCGAAACACAAAAGAAGAGATTTTAAAGAATGTTGGCAACCAGACAGTTTCTGTTCCTCATAATATTTGGAAGTCAACAGTGCCCACAAATTGTTTTGTTACTGTAAGGAACCCCGCATCGGCCCAAAAACGGACTCCGACACCCCCGGGTGAAGGTTAACGCGTGTATGTCTTTTCAGCGTCTCTGAATGTTCACTTAATTTCACTCGTTCAATCTGACTCCAATTTCAAATGATTATTACTCTTAGGTTGTGTTTCCAATTAGAAATTAATCATTTGTTATGTATTAATTTAGATATTCGATTATTCTGATTACCTTATAGTTTCAATTATTTCGTTCACTGCAGTCCCGGTATCGCTTTAGAAGAGTTACTTCGGCCGACTTGAGCACTCTTCCCGGACACAAACTCGTCAGTTCTGACCTTAAACATTGGATGCAGGGTAAATATCTACCTTTAAGTCGGTCGCGGTCTGCTTACTCGTAACAAAAAGCATAGGTTTTTATATATTTACGAAAACTGCAACTTATTTAAGGCAGTGATAGTCAGAAATCGAAATGGACTTAATTGACGTGCCCCATGCTCCATCTATTAAACCTTTCGTATGAACAATCCTGAACACAGATTTGAGGTAATACCTTTGCTTTGATCTACTAGAAATAATGGATTAAGAATAATACAGAATCAACCAAATATAACATTTTATTTGTCAAGTAAAAATATATCATGCCAATTACATTACAATTAGACAATTAGAAGCCAATTCAGAAATGATAAATGCATAACATCGATTACTCAAAGAAATGCATATATACACAGGGATGGGTGAATGTCCTCAGACATTCACCCATCTCTGTGGGGGCCTGCAGAAGATCCCCCATGACTGCTTTGCTCTTTACCTTTTATACCAGGACCAGAACAAAAGGATCGTAAATGTTTATTACAACAACACCTGTTTTGGGGGAGAGGAGAAGAGACACCACCCAAAAAGAGGACAGAATTTCCCTTAGTTTTCCATCTTCTTCATAATTCTAGTGACTGCTGTGAAATTGAGACCATTTTACCAATCGCACCTGAGACATTTAAAATGATACCAAACATGAAAAGGGAAAAACAATAAATACACAAGTTACATTATACGTGTTGAATAACTTTCAGTCAGGGGGAAGGAGAGTTTGTGTGTGTGGTGGGGGGAGGTGTTGTCCTTTTGGAGTTAGGGCAAGGCGTTGCCCCTTGCTCTTTCTCTGAGATCTTCTTCTCTAGGTGAGTTTTATTGTTTTATTGCAGGATGCTTGATCTCAGTTTTCGTTTAGCAGGAAAATCAAGCCTTACAGAATTATTCAGGCTTTTCTACAAGTCCTTGTGTCAGAATGATAATGTGTTTTCTGCATTGCTCTCAACAGTGTCACACACATTGTAGTATGTCATGATTACACACATAATGTTGGATAATAAAGCGTTACTGTGATTTAAGGTTGACCTCGAGGACAGTGATTTAGAACCAGAGAGCAATGTTACACAGGTTTGTTTTTTAACAATGGGCCTCATTTGGCATTGAACTTTGGTATATCACAGCTGTATATAGCTGGCTTGTTGTACTTCTTTCTGTCATTGTTATAAGATGACGTTAGTCGAGCTCGTATCTGCTGACCCTCATGTAGGAGGATGATTCCTGTCACATTTGAACATGAAAACATGCGATTTACCGTGAAACAATGAGTTTTACTTTACTGTTGGTGAACAGAATGGTTATGGACGGCACTGATCTGCTCTCACTTCTTACTGTGTTATTCCTAGAGTCAAGGCAGTGACTTTAAAAGGTTCAATATTGTGAAAGTTCCGGTCGATCATGTGACTTTCTCTTGAGCCATGTAGAGTCTGAGGACAGTGACGTCTCACAGGTTGTTGTCACGCACCATGAAGTTCTTCTGATATCACTTTGAATGTTTCAGGAATGGAGGGCTTTACGGCAACAGCAGATGCAGAATATGCTCTGTCCCTCAGAACTGATCGAGAAAAGATAGGATTATTTTTGGGCGTTAATTTTAATAATAAGAACTCGATCATTATTGATTCATTTCAAGTGTTTATGACATGATGACATTTTTTCCTTGACCTTGGTAATGCAAGTAAAAATAATTGCATCAAAAGTGTATCACTTATTTATACATGTATTATTATAATCTCCATAATTTCTCCTAAGAGGTGTCCTGTCAAGCAGCACTCTTTTGAAACATCTTCTCTAAACATCCATTAGACGTTTTTAATCCAGTGTCATGTTTCCTATAACATCAGAAGCAGGAGAACATGAACAGAAATCTTCAGAATATCTTACCATTATGTTGTATTTTTCAGAGTTCAGTTTAAGGAGCAAATAGCAATGGTGTTGATGTTGAATTTGCACATGGTTTGTCTGAAAACACCACATAGACGTACAAACAACATAAAAACTAGATTTTCACCCCAGGGGCTCTTTAACTTTTGCAGATAATTGATGAAAGAAAAGACAGAGTCCATGAGGAACCTGCTTATGGTATGCCATTAAAGTTTCCCAGATGATCCCATAAAAACTAGCAGGTTTTGACCATCTGATGTTATGCAGGTAGGAATGGTTCAGTACGTGAGGGATAATCCACGGCTCGCTGTGCTTTAAACAGTTTGACTGCATGACGTGGAGGCAAAGAAGCGCTTGTACCGTGGTCAACTTTAATTTTCTATTGAACAAAGCTCATAAATGAACAGCAGAGACAAGTATGTTCTGCCCTTCACTGATTCAGTAATAACCTCAGTTCATTCTCATAAAGTCCAGGTGTGCCGATCACCGAGATCTCTTGAGCCGTTCCTCGCTGGACTTTCTGATTGACACTGTTTGGTTTCAGAGTTTGAGCTGATGGAGGATTCAAACACACTTTCACCAATGATGGTGTTTCCTGCTGCACTTTTCCCAGCAGAACCAGATCCTTGATCTGATCTTGACAGAATAAAAGCATGTTTGACAACAAGAAATGCTTTATTCATTACGATCTTAACCAGAAAAAGGCAGTACATTTTGTGATTAAGTCATTTTCATTCATAGAAATGAGTACATTTATTTGTGAGACAACATAAGTCATCCGTTAAAGAAAACAAAACTTGTGAAGTGACCAGATTTCTGAAATGGAAATTGGGGATATTTCCTATTTAAAGTGCTCAAAATATCACCAAAATCTCATTTTTTATTAATCTATTAATTAACTAAAAACTGGGGACAATACATTTGTGAATGTTTTATACATCTCAGTCTCGGGTATACCATCTTCCTTAAAACCATCGCCGGCTAAGAAAAGTTTTTTAAATAAAAAAATAAACCAGAAAGAATGATATTTCGCACTCCAGGGCTGGACTGGGACAAAAAAATGGCCCTGGCATTTTTGCTCAGACCGGCCCACCACAATCGGTCAGACACCACCCACCAGAGTATTACAATTAATTGGTAGAGTTATTAAAAGTACACTTAGTAAGAGTAGGATTTCTAGATGGACAATGTGCTCCATGATATAAAAGCTAGTTAACCCTTAGAACGTGGATGTAGAATACTGATAATTCTATAAAGAATGTTTTTTCATTTTTTTTTTCAATGAAACAGACAGCAGAAAAACTATAATTTACAATTACAAATATACTTTGTTTTAAAGAGCACAAACCCCTGTTTAAGTGTCAAACATTTACCTCTCATTGTTTAGATACTCCCCATTAAAAACAATGAAAAAGAAAACTATACTACCAAATTACTCACAAAAAACGTCCTAATAAAATGATATTCATGTTATTCACTTGCCATAAACAACCAAGTGTTCATACCAGAGTAATAGGGTACAAGAGCTACAAAACATAACTTTTTAGCTGAAAAGTGAGATCTAGTAGACCATTATCACGACTAACAGCTATAAATAGACACCTATAGTCTCGTTGTGAAATAAACACATCATCAGTAATATTACATTATAATAATAACCTGATTTTTTTTTTTTTTGAAAAATCAAATTGCATCATTTCAGGTTTTTCTATGAGAAGGGCCGTTACTGCATAAGTGAACTCTGATAGCTACAAGGGCACTGCTAACTACAAAAAAACAGTGCAAAATAACTTTTGCTGTGCTATTTGACTTTAGCTGACTGAGTGACCAGTGCAGTAGGTGACAGTCTGACTTTATAATAACGACGGCGATTATGTTGTCTTATAATATTCATTCATTTAAGCATCATCGTCGTCGCATCATGAGTCCCTCGCTGTTAATCATGTAACTACCCTGCTTACCGCTTCTATTATACTCTCCTGCTTACTCTGCCCCTCATTGGCTTCACTGTCAGACACCTGCTGCTCCTCTGCCTTACAGGTGTCTCCTCCATGTTCTTCTATGTTCACCTGTTTTTGCACGTCAGGTACTGTAGGTTTGGAAACTGAAGCTACAGTAACCGCACTAAACATGCCAGTAATTTTTGCACGTTGAGGCATCAACCTCTAAATTTTTTAATTTTTTTGCCCGCAACTTCTCCGCACCCCCCTTGCACTTGCGCTTTTGTTTCTCCATCCTCCTAATCCACAGATGTTCTGGCGAAACAGAGGGGACGGGGTGGAGTCTTAAGAGATGTAATTGGGCCAGACCAGTGTCAGTATGGAAAATGAACCAATGGGTCGCTGTCCCTGCTTTATGGGCCGGTCGTTGGCCAATTTTATGTTTATTAAAAAAAATCATATCATATAGCGGCCCCGCCCTCAAGTGCGTAGGCTCACCGGGCATTTGCCCGGTATGCCAGATTACCAGTCCAGGCCTGTCGCACTCCAACAATCAAGACTCAAGCCGTAATCACATCAACTGCAGACCCTGTTGAGCAATTTACAGTCAAGCAATGAATTAATGCATGAATTAATAATAATATTAATAATTATTATATTTTATTTACTGACAACAACAGGAATCAAAGTAACCATCACAATAATATTGATCAACAATCATGTGTTCACAGTCCTGCTGTCATCTCAACACGTCACAATCTGGCGAGAATCAGTGTGTAACTCGGGTAATTCTCGCCTACTGATTACTGAGGTTTCTTCTGACACACTTATTCTCTCGCCTGCTGTTTTTTTTAAACTGATTTATTATTTGATCTGTTTAAGCATTTGAATTTTCATTTGTATTTTGTTAGGAAAAACCCTACTATATAGTAGAGAAGTAGACGGTTTGAGACTCTTTCAGTCAGAGTGTCTCAACTCTCATATTTAATGAATGAATAGTTGTTCTCACGGTCCAATGACAGCGCGTGTTACATTCACAGTGACAGAGGATTGGCTCTTCACACTGAGGTGAAAGTTGATTGGTTGCTCCATGTGTGTCCTGAACAATGGTGTTTTTAACTCGACTGACAAATGGATAAAGAAAAGCAATTGGCCAATGCTTTATAAAAAGAGATTTAAAATGATTTATTAATCTATGTTTTAAAACATGAATCAAATAAACAGTTTTAAATGTGTGTATTTATTGATACGTGTAAAAATGTCCATTTGTGTTTGAATTATTAAATTGATGAATTGATTGTTGATGTTATTTTTCAGTGGGTTAGTGGATCTAAATCTGTAAGTGTCTCTCCTGCTCCTCATAACGACACCACATGACACAATATACATGAACACTGAGTTCAACATTTATTACAATATTTCAGCATTTATTTCATCATGTGATTTTGTGATTTTGAGCCATTAACACACATTTATTGTGTTGTGATATTTCAGTGTTAATGTCAAGAAGAGACTCTATAACATCTGATTCATCATCAGCTCAAAGCATTATGGGTAGAGTCTCTGTTCTGATTCATCATCAGCTCAAAGCATTATGGGTAGAGTCTCTGTTCTGATTCATCATCAGCTCAAAGCATTATGGGTAGAGTCTCTCTGTTCTGATTCATCATCAGCTCAAAGCATTATGGGTAGAGTCTCTGTTCTGATTCATCATCGGCTTATGGGTAGAGTCAAAGCAAAGCATTATGGGTAGAGTCTCTCTGTTCTGATTCATCATCGGCTCAAAGCATTATGGGTAGAGTCTCTGTTCTGATTCATCATCGGCTCAAAGCATTATGGGTAGAGTCTCTCTGTTCTGATTCATCATCGGCTCAAAGCATTATGGGTAGAGTCTCTCTGTTCTGATTCATCATCAGCTCAAAGCATTATGGGTAGAGTCTCTGTTCTGATTCATCATCGGCTCAAAGCATTATGGGTAGAGTCTCTCTGTTCTGATTCATCATCGGCTCAAAGCATTATGGGTAGAGTCTCTGTTCTGATTCATCATCGGCTCAAAGCATTATGGGTAGAGTCTCTCTGTTCTGATTCATCATCGGCTCAAAGCATTATGGGTAGAGTCTCTCTGTTCTGATTCATCATCGGCTCAAAGCATTATGGGTAGAGTCTCTGTTCTGATTCATCATCGGCTCAAAGCATTATGGGTAGAGTCTCTCTGTTCTGATTCATCATCGGCTCAAAGCATTATGGGTAGAGTCTCTCTGTTCTGATTCATCATCGGCTCAAAGCATTATGGGTAGAGTCTCTGTTCTGATTCATCATCGGCTCAAAGCATTATGGGTAGAGTCTCTCTGTTCTGATTCATCATCGGCTCAAAGCATTATGGGTAGAGTCTCTGTTCTGATTCATCATCGGCTCAAAGCATTATGGGTAGAGTCTCTGTTCTGATTCATCATCGGCTCAAAGCATTATGGGTAGAGTCTCTCTGTTCTGATTCATCATCGGCTCAAAGCATTATGGGTAGAGTCTCTCTGTTCTGATTCATCATCGGCTCAAAGCATTATGGGTAGAGTCTCTGTTCTGATTCATCATCGGCTCAAAGCATTATGGGTAGAGTCTCTCTGTTCTGATTCATCATCGGCTCAAAGCATTATGGGAAGAGTCTCTCTGTTCTGATTCATCATCGGCTCAAAGCATTATGGGTAGAGTCTCTCTGTTCTGATTCATCATCAGCTCAAAGCATTATGGGTAGAGTCTCTCTGTTCTGATTCATCAACACAGTTTCACTGATGATCCATAATAATCAACCCTAAACCCAGGATAGAGTGGTTGAGTGAATGTGGTCTGGACTGTGTGGATGAGGATCATTGTGTCTCCAGAGACGCTGTAAAAGGACAGAGTTCTGATCCACATACACTCCTACTCTATAGTGATTCTTCTCATTCACTGTCCTGCTGATGATGGGCTTTACATGGAGTTTAGTCTCTCTGTTATTGTGCCAGAATGAGTAACCGTCAGGAGAGCATCTCAAACTCCAGGACTGATCATTAGATCCAAACTCACACTCATAACCCATTCCCTTCCTGCTGATGCTCTTATATGACACTGATATACGCACATGTTTTCCACTCCACTCAATCTCCCAGTAACAGCGTCGATCACTCACACTCTCTCTACACAACACCTGAGGATTCACACAATCAAATCTGTCTGGATGATCAGGATACGACTGCGGTGTGTTAGTGTTAGTAATCACTGTGTTCCTCTCAGACAGATGGAGGAGTTTATTCACTGTGTTCAGATCCAGAGTGATCCGATGGGAATCTGATGGAGATAAAACACATCACAATCAGGAATCATCAATCTGTCCATCTTTTAATCTACACTGTAAACATGATTTCTGCTGCTTGTTAAATGAACTTCATTAAAATGAGTTAAAGCACACAATTATTGCACATTCTGTCCTGATTTAATGGAGTAAATCCACTTAAACACGTCAAACTGAAGTTCACTTCATCATTTGTGTTGAACGAACTGAAACTGGGCAGTTCCCAGCATGCTTTTACCTCAACAAAACAATCTCGTGGCCACAAGTTTATATGTTCTGGCCGAGACAATACGAAATGAACCGATCATGTCCTCTCCCGGTCACCGTACTAACTGTCCAATGACAGTGAGTGTTACTAGTGAGAGAGGATTGGCTCTTCAAATTGAGGGGAAAGTTGATTGGATGCTCCCACCTGTGTACTGTCCAGTGGCATTTTACCACTCGATTGACGCAAGCGCCTTCATATTTTTAGTAACAAAGTCAGAAATGTTTTTTTTATTTTTATTTTTTTATTATTCTTTCTTTCACTATTACTTTCCATTTAAATGCAAGATATAATGTCCAATGTTTGGGGGAATATTTCTTTCCATTCAAACGGCTGCTAAAGACAACTGCCCCCCGATACAATTTGCCTTGCCGTAAATACTTTGCCCAGGATGCACTCCTGAAACTGTATTTCATAGTTCACGAACAGCTGTCACAGAAGCTTTCTCAGATAACACACTTCACGAACACTTCTGATCTATAGGAACCCTACATCAGTCTCACCATTCATTTTATTGATGGCTGGAGCTGAAATCCACTTGTCTGCAAACCAGTTAACTTACTCTCCGAATAAACACACAGGGGAGATCATAGCAGATGTTTCTTGGAGTTTGAGAGCTGAGCAACAAGTTTGCATCGCAGCTGATAACAGGAGCAATATTGTCAAAGCGCTGAACTGAATAAGTGCACAAGGCTGCAGTGTTTCAGGCATTGCCTTCATCTTGCTTTTGGTGTTTTACTATGATAGGACAATGTTTGGATTTGTCCTGTGTATGTTGCTGTGAACTTTAGTAAATATGCAGGTCAGGGCGGTTGGTTTAGGGTTTTTTGGCATCTCCATGTGGTCCTGTTCAGTGTCACACCTTTACATGTCTAAAATGTAAAAAAGCTCTTTGCTGTTGCACACACTATACACTGTGAATTATTTTTCATGGGTGCTTTGGTGTACATAAATGTATGTATTATATGAAATCATGTCAGTTGGTTATTTGGTGTCCTTTTGGAGTCTGCAAGTGTCCTTTTTTTGGAAAGACGCCTAAATTTACCTTGAAAAAAGCTGAAAAATAGAGTTTTGTGAAAATCACACTTCAATCTGATGGTTTACTTTGCTGGATAAAGGCAATGATGGCAAAATAGACATGTTAAACAAGATAAATGGTGTATGATTAATTTCATCATAAGTGTGTGGTGTGCGGTTAATCGCAATTAATAATATACTTTTTTTAATCTATTGACAGTCCTAGTCCTGATATATATAAATATATATTTTTGTTCAAGGTAATTCAACCAACAGTTTTTCAATAAAAGAAGAATATGTAAAAGTATGGTATTTGGGGTAAAAAAGGCACCATAATTAACACGATAATACATAGTTTGCTGACTTTTTCATTTGTTGTGACATGGAGTGAGATGGCGAATATCATATATCAAATTGGATATCCATCTTAGTGATAATACCCATATTTATAATGAAACAGTCATATTTAAAAAATATTATATTAATCATATAATAAAATGTTGTTATTTTTTGTTACTACATTAATTTAATCTGCTTCGACACAATCTGCATTGTAAAAAGTGCTATATAAATAAAGGTGACTTGAATTGACTGCTATAAATCTATAATAATATTATGGGATCTCCTTCAATGCTTTCAGAATCTTTATCTTTAAGTAATTTTGTTTCTGTATTTTTAAAATATATTTTTATATTAGCATAGGTCTATTTTAATAACAGTATATTTATTGAACATAAATGAATTCTTCTGTTTATCAAAATAAACAGAAAATAGTACAAACTTTGCTAAAGTGATTCTTTTGAACAAGTATTTACTTGCACATTACTAAAAACATTATTTTAGCTAAAGTATTTGTATGAACACTGTGTGCCTTTTACTCCATGTGTGTCCTCACCACCTATTTATAAGATTTAAAAAAAATTAACCACTTTTATGATTTATTTTCACACAAAATCTGCTGCTCAATCAATGTTCAATACAAACATATATATTTTTCCTGTAATCATCTACTTTGAGAGAAGTGAAAAACAAATGTTTTCTTAAGGTGTGCCTTTAGCCCGTTGTAACCTATATGTGTGTGTGTGTGTGTGTGTGTGTGTGTGTGTGTGTGTGTGTGTGTGTGTGTGTGTGTGTGTGTGTGTGTGTGTGTGTGAAATCAAGGTCAAAATGTCAAAGAACCCTCAGATCTTCTGACTACAGACAGTGACAGCAACCTCAGGTGTCAGGTTTTACACTACAATTATGGGTTGACCTGCCTTCAAGTTGTTGTTGTCTTCCAGAGAACAGGTAGACAGCAGAGTTTTATGGCCACGATTTACACATTAATGTTGTACAAGAGCTCTGATGACACTTTTTAGTCATCTAAACAGCCTGGGCCAGACAGGTGATGAGTGGAATGATTAGATTAGATAAGATTCCACTGTATTGTTATTGAGCAGAGCACAGGTACTGTTGTTGATAGCCACGCCCTGTCTCACTGGAATAATGCAACTTTGATATTGAACGTACATTTCCAATCTACAAGAATAATAGATTAATAAAAAGAAAGACATAACTACAGAAATTGATTTGAAAAATGTTTATTGAAATATATAATAGACATAATAGTAACAATTAAAAACATGTAAACAAAATGTTTGATAACTGTTTATATAAAACAAAAGGTTTGATAACTGTTTATGTAAACAAAAGGTTTGATAACTGTTTATATAAAACAAAAGGTTTGATAACTGTTTATGTAAACAAAAGGTTTGATAACTGTTCATGTAAACAAAAGGTTTGATAACTGTTTATGTAAACAAAAGGTTTGATAACTGTTCATGTAAACAAAAGGTTTGATAACTGTTCATATAAACAAAATGTTTGATAACTGTTTATATAAAACAAAAGGTTTGATAACTGTTCATATAAACAAAATGTTTGATAACTGTTTATATAAAACAAAAGGTTTGATAACTGTTTATGTAAACTGTTCAAAAGGTTTGATAACTGTTCATGTAAACAAAATGTAACTTGATAACTGTTTATATAAAACAAAAGGTTTGATAACTGTTCATGTAAACAAAATTTGTTTGATAACTGTTTATATAAAACAAAAGGTTTGATAACTGTTCATGTAAACAAAAGGTTTGATAACTGTTTATGTAAACAAAAAGATGTGATCACATCAAAAGAGAGTAGAAAGAAAAACAGCCCAATAGCATATGCATATTAACCATTAAAAAGTGAAAGACAACGGGTATTGTAGTGCCTTTATTAAAGCATGTACTAATTACTTAGTAAAAAATGACAGACAATGGTTCTGTAACACCTTTATTAAAGTATATACTAGTTACTCAAGAAAAACGGCAGACAACTGGTATTGTAATGCCTTTATTAAACTGTGTATTAATCATGTATTAAGGAATAAAAAGAACAACTGCTAGTATAATGCATTTGTTAGTAATATGTTAGTAGATTAGAGAGGAGAAAACATGTATTAGATAGAAAAACAGGTATTACCTTGAAGTGATGTGTTGCAGACGAGGAAGCGGAGACAGCAGCGCAAAAGGGCCCAAAGAAGAAGGACCAAGGAACAGCGGGCTATTTATAGACAAATTTTGAGGTGTTTTCCAGAGCTTATGACAGCCCCTGATTTTGGATTCGACCAATTAACTGTAAAGGACTGATGATTTATGAGGGGACTTTTATGTGTCATTACATCAGTGGTTTGTGTTGTCTATAAAAGGTTAAGAGAAAAGCAACAGGTCAGACGCTGCTTCTTGATGAACGGCCTCTCCGGTGTTAGATAACTTGCTGTTAGCACCTCCTGCAGACAAAACGCTTATAACCTAAGTGTAACCTGTAATTTTATTTTATTTTATTTTACCATATTAGTGTTTTGTATGTAAACTACTTAACCTGTAATCAATAAAACTATACTACTTATAACTAAGAAGCTCGCCAGCAATAAGTCTCTGATTTCTAAACTGAGCTGAACAGACCACGGAGAAGTCTTCTGCAGACCTATTTGTGAGTATGAGATTTCAATTACTTATGAATTAGGGCAGATTCGACTTTCTTTACCTAACCTGAGAATAACTAAAATAAGGTAGAAGGTGTAGATAATTCAGCACCATAAAACAGTACAAAGCCAATGACAAACATTTAGCGTTTAACCAGTGTCCTTATTTTTTGCAAAATCATTGTTCATGTCAAGAAACAGTTGTGTCCAGAGACCTGCACATGTGTATTTAATTGTGTTTGAACTGTACATTGTGGCCTTTCTGTGTCACCATCACTGACCATGTGCATACAAGGCAAAGTCTGGATATATCATAGACACACAGTTATTCAAAGCCTAAAGCTCTTCTTTCATAAGCTGCTATGTACATTTCTGTACAAGACTGAAAGTAATTGGCAGAGAGATGTTGAAAAATTCATGGTGATGCATTCATGGTCAGTATGAAAGCAAGATTGAAACTTTTTTTTCACAGTACAAAAGAAAATAAATACATCAACCATGTGTAGTTGGACCCCCCAAAAAAACTAGCAACCAAAAAACTAGCATAATTTTCAAAAAGGTGAATATTCCAAAGGAATGGTGCGTATGTGTGTCCTGGTAGGGGACCAAATGTCCTCACAGGTAAAGTAATACCAGTGCATTTTGAGTTTGTGGGGACACTTTTAAAGTCCCCATGAGGAAACAAACTTATACATAAATCATACAGAATTATGTTTTCTGAACATCTAAAGATTGATCTAAAGAGTAAAAGAACATCTAAAGAACAGAATGTTTTCTGTCATGGGTAGGTCTAGTGGTAAGGTTAGTGTAGGGGGAGAGAATATATGGTTTGTACAGTATAAAAACCATTACGCCAATGAAATGTCCCCATAAAACATGGAAACCCAATCACATGGAAGCAGGGTCAGTGTCTCCACATGCCTCCTCCATTGCCTGAAGAAGTGTTATGTTGACATAGAGACAATGATCATGCACTTTCCAGCACCATGTGGAGAAAAAATCCTCAATAGGATTTAGAAATTATGAATATGGAAGCAAGTAGACAACAGAAAATTTGTTAAAAAACCTATAATTTGACCTTTGGCCTATTTATAGGCCTATTCTAAAGCCATAAATTGGTCGGTGTTAAGTAAAGCAATAAGTGTTTGCACATTTGAGGAGTTAGTGTGAGGCACTGATGAATTAGTGTGGCATTTTGACTGGTTGTGTTTGAAAAAGGAAATCAAGATACTTCCTGTTAGATTTTTTTTTTGTGTTTTGCAAAAAGTGTTTTATGAAATTGAAAAATAAGTAAAAGGCCAAGAATTAGTGTGTGGTTTTGCAGATTTGGTGTGTGGTTCTGCTGTGTAAGTGTCAGGTTTCAAAAATCGTGTGACATGAAAAGATTGTGTGCAAGCAGTTGGAAAAAACTGTAATAAACGGCAAGATGTCAAAGATCAGTGGCATCTTGCCCATTGAAGTGCTAATGATGTGTTAATCTGATGCTTTGCAAGACAGTTTGCTAGTACCAGCTAAAGTCAGTAGCCATCCCTTTAATCTAACCCTCCTTTTGTGTTCATTTCATGTTTGTGAACAATTAAAAGCAGGATTTGATGTCACCAACCTGGGATATGGCATAGCTTGTTGGTCATGGGGACATCTTTATAACATTTTCAGCTAGCAGCCGAGCCCTTATCTCAGGTGGGGATTGTAAGGGTGGTTCGCCTACAGTGGTTCAGGCGGCAGGGTCTGACCAAGTGACTAAAGAAACGTTAACCTCAAGATGGTAGAAAACCCAACAGAAAGCCCCAACCCTGTCTTCAGTCAGGAGATTTATAGTGCAAGATGTATGTTATCTTAGGTGAGATAAGGTAGCTGTGAAAATCCATCCTTACACCCCCACCCCCACCCCCTTTTTTTGATTAAAGGTCAGAACGCCAACAAACACTGCAACCAATCATAAACTAAAGTTTGAAGTTGTTTCCTTATTTGGAAGAAGGAAGGTATTAATTATTAGATCAGGTGTCATGACAGTGACGAAAATGAAGAAAGTTATAAAATGCTTGGATTCTTCTGCTCTTGGCTTCTTCTTGTTTGGGTCATTCTGAAAGGAACAAGTTTCAATTCAATTCCTTGTTTTTGCAAAAACTTGGTAATAAATCCTTGCTAGTGTTCAAGTGAAATGTAATTTTTTGAAATGTGAAAGGTTTTTGTGGTAATTTAATTTCTCTTTACAATCAATCTAGTAACAACAGTTTTTACACTTATTACAGCAGCAGCATCGTGACTTCTCTTCCAGTTAGATGTGAGAATTGCTCTCTCTTCCACTCAATCACTCTCTCTCTCTGGACTTAATGTGATATTCTTTGGTGGTCTCATCATGTTTATATTTTCTCTTAAAAAGAGAATTTCTTTGCAGAATAGCCATGGTGATCTACACAGTAACGACGCACACTGGACAGAGGCTTTTGGCGGGCACCACAAGCCTTATCTCTATCCAACTGCGTGGTACTGAGGCTGAGAGTGAGGAACAGAATCTAAATCGCTTTCAGGGGTTTTTTCAAGGATCGGTAAGTGCAACCAGTTAAACCAACAGTAAGGAGTTTTGGTCCAAAAAACAATCAGTCAGAATCCTTACATTTGAAATACATTTGAAAGTTGAAAGTTTTGTGTAATAATGATAAAAATTTTGCATTTTTAAAAAATTTATCTTAAAGTATATTCCCATATGTCTGTGCAGGAGCGAGCATTTAAGATACATTGCAAGGCGTCCCTGGGAGAGCTCATATCTGTCAAGCTCTATTCCAAGTCATTTATGGGTCTTCTTCACGACCACTGGTTCTGCGATAAGATCTTGGTCAACACGCCCGAAGGTGACAAGATTTTGTTTCCATGCTACTCCTGGCTTGGCTGTAACGAGAGGCTCGTTTTAAGACCTGCTAAAGGTAGGCACTCCCATTTCTGGTCATGGCCAAAATTCACATTTTCCTGTGTACTTGAAAGCTCAGTGGTGATGTCTTGAAAATGTACTGCGCGTGCACACACAAATGTCACATATGTCACTTACATTTAAATACATTTGAAGAGTTTGGTTCCAAAACGCTATAAATCCATTTTGATTAATTTGAGTTAATGTGCTTTCTTTACCAAGAAAGTGGCAAGATGAAAACCACTATTTTCTGTTTCAAATAACAATTTCACATAACATCTTTAGGTTATAATAACATTAAAAATTCAAATACAGATTTTGATTTTCAAAGATTTGTTATAAAAACTGATTTATTTTTCCCCCAAAATGCAATAAATCCATGACATTTTTTCCCCCCAAAATGCAATTAAAATGCATTTAATCCACTGAATCAATATAAAGGTTATGTTTAATATTGAAACTGTTGAAAATACACAACAAAGTAAGTTGATCCACATATGTAACCCTGGACCACAAAACCAGTCTTAAGGGTCATTTTTTTGAAATTGAGATTTATACAGTACATCATCTGAAAGCTGAATATCTAAGCTTTCCATTGATGTATGGTTTATATTTGGTCAAGATACAACTATTTAAAAATCTGGAATGTGAGGGTGCAAAAATAAATAAATAAATAAATATTGAGAATCGTCTTTAAAGACCTGAAGGCATTTTTAAAGTTTTTTTTTTTTTTTTTTCTGAGTGACACATGTAACCTCTTTCTCAGGGTTAACTGTTTAACAGGGGATTTAAACGGTTGCACTTACCGATCCTTGAAAAAAACCCTGAAAGCGATTTAGATTCTGTTCCTCAGAATCTAAATTTGGACCTTGAGTCTGGAATAAAAGATTGATTGATTGATTATTGATGTGTTCAAGTCATGTCGGTAAGATCGTTTTTACGAGCTGAACGCACATGAACGACACCACAATGTAGTAAATACTAGTAGGGAGCTTGGGATTTTCTTTAAGCCCCGATCTGAATGAGTTGGGGGCGTGTCAGTGAGAAACATGGCGAAGTACCACAATACTTATAGGTATTTAGCAGTGACATTGTCAGGCTGTTTACAACAAAGTAAGCTGATTATCCAGCAAAAAAAATATGATAGCATCATAATATAACAATATAATATGTAATGATAACGTTTACAATGGCTTCGTAAATTAATTAAAAACATAAAAAAGCAACATACAACCAATGCACATTCTTTGCTCTACATTTTCTAGAAGAAGAAGTGTTGTTATTTTGTGTAATTATTTTAGAGAAGGCACACCACCATCATACTCCGACGAAAGTGACTTGAACGCACCTACCGTCGTACACACGACTTCCCACCTCGTAAATACGAACTTCCTAGAGGACTTGAACGCACCATAAGAAGTAAAACAGGGTAGAAATATAAAGGGTTACACAAACACAAAAGTAAAGACTCATATACTTAAAAAAATATAGCAAAGGAAGTCAAAAGGTAGGTATCGTTTGATAGAACACTTTTTAACATTTTAGAAAATATAAATTACATTACAATTGGACATTCTCATGCTGAGAAACTGCTGATAAAAACAAACAATGTTTTGTTGCTAGGTGGCGCCACTCCGGTTTATAGAGACTACTCAGCACTAAGAGTTGATCAAAATCGTTAGATGAATTAAAAAGCTGAGTTTCTAAGCTTTAAAATGGTACAATGGGGCTAAAGGCACCGCAGGGCAAAAGGCGCCTTTGATTTTATTTTCCTCTAAACCACTAGCAGCAACACAAAGTTAATTCTGAGGTAGTTTGATCTAATATTTGATGTTTTTAAAATGTTGTTAATTTAAGTAGCAAACGAGAATCGATTAAATTAATGTTTGTATTTTCAGACAAAGGTCTTCTTAATGGTTTTCAGTTTTGTTCAAATTAATTCAAGCAATAGTTTTTCAATAATGGAAGAATATGTAAAAGTATGGTGTTTGGGGTAAAAAGCGCCCTTGCTGTTGGGGCAAAAGGCACCATATTTAACATGATAATACATAGTTTGCTGACTTTTCCATTTGTTGACATGACATGGTTAGATTCAGATGGCAAATATCATATATCAAATTGGGTATCCATCTTAAAGATATTACACATATTTAATGAAACAACCATATTTAAAAATATTATATTTATCATATCATAATAAAATATAATTTATTGTTACTACTGTAAATCCATATTAAATATTATGGGATCTCCTTCAATGTTTTCATAATTTTACTTTTTAAAGCAATTTTGTTTCTGTATTTTTTAAATATTAACATGAAATTTTTATATTAACATATCTATTTTAATGACAGTATTTATTGAACAAAAAAATAATTATTTTATTTATCAAAATAAACAAAAAAAAATATTACAAAATTTGCTAATTAGTGATTCTTTCCAACAAGTATTAACTTAGACATTATTAAAACATATTATTTTATCTAAAGTATTTGTATCCTACAGTGTGCCTTTGTGTGTGGGGTAAAAGGCCCTCTCACCACCTCATACATTTCTAAGATTTATAAACAAAATTAACCACTTTTATGATGTATTTTCACACAAAATCTGCTGCTCCATCAATGTTCAATAAAAACATATATATTTTTCCTGCAATCATACACTTTGAGAGTAGTGAAAAGCAAATTTTTTTCTTAAGGTGTGCCTTTAGCCCCGTTGTGCCCAACCTATTTTGTGTTATTCCACGTTGGAAAATAAGCATGACGGTTCCAGGAACACTGGATAACATTTTTGCATCCCAGAAAAACAAGAGACATATTTTTAGCCAAATATGTTACATCGTTCCGTGAGTAATATCTCGTGATCACCACAATGGATCATGTTGTTTTTGGGCTCATTTTAATCTGTAAATGGTGATGTGTCATGATCTATGATCTGTGCAATTTTCATGAAGTTATGAGCAAATCGCCACATGAAATGGACATTTGTTTACAGTTAGCGCCTGTGTGCTGTTTTTGTTGTAAACTCAATTTGTGCAGACTTGAGTCTAATGATCATTAAAATGGTGAAAATAATAGTAACAGGAGCATGTTGGAGGCATGATCTGAATGTGTCTGATCTTGTATGCAAAAAGAATTATTGTGCTACCTACTTGGTTTCCATTACTATAGGCTCTTAAAGCGAGACACGCAAACGGGAGTGCTAGCAACGCATTACTTACAATAATACATTTTTGATGTATTTACGGTAGAAAATTTACGAAATATCTTAATGGAACATGATCTTTACTTAATATCCTAATGATTTTAAGCATAAAAGAAAAATCGATCATTTTGACCCATAGCCTACAATGTTGGCTTTCGCTACAAATATACCCATGCGATTTACAACTGGTTTTGTGGTCCAGGGTCACATATATGACAGCCTCTGAACTTGGTCAATACTAATCTTATATACAGGCACTGGTCTAAATACATACAGTCATCGCTCCCAAAATGAATTCAATAACGGGTCATCTTGTTAATGCTATAAAACAATTATGTCTCCTTTTGTCATTACTGATTAAAGCATATCTGGCGCCACCGCATGGTTAAAAAATAAAAACAACACATTTGCCGAGTACAATGGAAATTACTCCAACTACTCAGGGGCGTCGATAAACTATAAATATTCAAATAGCAATCATGTTATGTTTTTTTTTTTCTATCAGATGTTTAGAATCAAAACTGGCAGATTTGAGAATAATCATTCTTGGTCAAAACGGCTTTTAAACACTGTTCATGATTCAGTTTTGGAGTCAGTGACAGAAGTTAGATGCTGTTGTGTGAGAACAAGCAACAGGTGCATTTTTCCTCCTCCCGACTCGAGTGCCTCATCTTCTTAATCTCCTCACATAAATCATTACATTTTGATGACTTGCGTTTCTTCCCCACCGCAGAAACCCACAGGTTCATTAATGCCGTCAAAATTATTCATTTTTCTGTTTTTGTTTATCACAAAGTAGATAAGGAAAACTAGGATGCCGGGTGTATTCAGAGCATTGCCATTACTTTTTACAATGCATGAAATGGTGCGCTATGATTGGTTGAGCGGATGTATCGCATTCTGCAGAGAAGGGAGAGTGGCGTTTTTCGGGAGAATAGGGAGAAAACATCACAGAATAACATGGCGGATATCGCCATGTATTTTGTGATAGCTAGGCATGCTTGGCTGGTGGACCTATGTAAGCTATGCACACACACATATACATAAACCCAGGCCCAGCACCATGAGGGGGCAGAAGGGGGCATTTCATGCTGCTGTCGCTGAGCCAGAGACAGACACTCTCAGTGCTTTTCATATTTCACAACTATTCAGTGTTTTCAACTATATAATGTTTATTTGAGATTTCAAACATTTCTATAGACATATAAATGAAGTATTAAGCTATGTATAAAAAAGTAATTTATAGTTTGTTAAATGAAAATGTTATACCCTGATATGGAAGATGCACTAATCCTTTCAATTATAAGACGAAGTGTTTTATTCATATCAGATAGATTGTGAATGAAACAAAGTTTACTCTCTTCTCCCAGTTCCCCAAGCCACTTACATTTATGTATTTCTGGTAAAAATGGATAAATTTAGCCTACGTGATGTACTGTAAATCCAACAGATCCTCTGAATTGCAATGCAATTGCACGTTCTATCAACTAACATGATCATTATAAAGGTGTTTACATGACAAAACACATTCACTTCCACATATTTGACAATCGAAATATATCATATAATTCATGATATAGTTAACTAGTTAACAAAAAAGGAAAAACTAAATAAACACGATACCTGTCATAATATGGCTGCATGGTGTGTCGCCAAGGAATTGATAGCCGTTCTAAAATAATGTTGTAAAGTAATTGTCACCTTAAAAAAATAAACTGACACTGGGGGCTCAGCTATTTTATAAAGCCCCTAGAATACATACACCAACACACACACCCCCAACCACCCTAAAAAAATCGTGACAAGTCATCGTCCTATGTTTGTAATAATATACAAAATACTGTACATTTTTTCTAAATGTTTTTGTTGCAAACATAAACAAAGCATTTAGATTGTGAATTAATGTTTCCATTTCAGCATCATTTGTGTTCCAGGACATCAACCCAATAGCCCAAAGACAAAGGATGAGGCAGCGAGAAGAGCAACAAAAGTTATTTAGGTTTGTGAGCAGCACACCAATACAAGTCGAGTGTGACAGCAAAGTGTCTGGGTTATATTCAAATAAACTATTATAATTAATAATTAAATTCCTTCCGGTTAATATTTGAATATTGTTGAATATTCTACTCTCAGGTGGCGCGTGTATGCTGAGGGCACACCCCAAGTTATCGATTACGACACTGCCCTTGCTCTGCCATCTGAAGTCCAATTCTCTTTCACAAAGGAAACCGAGTTTTACTCCAGTGCTGGAACGCAGTAAGTGACCAAGTCATTTTTAACCCTCCTGTAGTGTTCATCTCTTTGTTACACACTTTTCAGCGTTCACGGGTTTGTTGGACCAAAAATATAGGGTTTTTAGAACAACACAACCATAAGAATTTAGGGAAACAACTGAACAGGTGTTGATTCTATTGTTACCTCAATTCTAAGCAATATGGACAATAGGCCTTTGCCTGGAAAACCCAGCCTCACCACTGTACCAGCGGATGAGTCTGGTCGGCCATTGAATCAATTCGATTTCTAGGGCGGAGCAAATCCGAGCAAACAGGAAGCGGAGTAAACCAATCAGAGAAGGGCGGATATGATGTTAGCAAAGCGACAAGAGAGTCAACAGCGAAAAGTAAATAATTAATGTGTTTTTGGTCATTTAAAACTGAATTCACGGCTGAATAGAACAAACTCTCGGGTCTCCCGTGTGCAATCTTTGTTGATATTGAAGGGACTTTAGCCGCACTAGAGTGACGCTGTTTGCGTCACTGAAATAAACAAATCTGATTGCACAGTACGGTTTGGAGTTGACTCGAATCGCGACAGAGGGCAGACTGACCAGACTTCTACAAGATATATCAGTCTGGCCTTGCCAGGCAAAATAGGCCTATTCTTGATTAATCTTTGCCATATAGGTTTCCTCTTCCAGATCACAATTATCGGTAGAAGCGGCATTAAGGCTCCTATCTTTGTAACAGAAACTGTGGGAGAAGACAGATTCTTGTGCTTAAGATATACTGTATCACTGTTGTAACTGTGTCTGAGTGTTGATGCAGTTTCACCCTCTGCACATCATCTGTTTTTCATTGGATTTTTTTCAACTGTTTTTTACCATGTTTACCTTTTTCTCACCTATGATTTACACCCAAGCACCACAAAAAATAACCTGCTAAGGGTGAATTACTTTCTTTTAAAGTCTGACACCACTTGGTGGCAGGAGGCTGTAATACACAAGGGGGTTATACACTTAGGGTTAACCCTAATTCTTGGTTAGTTGGACTTTTAGTGTTTATTTAGTTGGACTCTTAATGCAATGGTGTGCATTTCTGACTTGATAACAGTTGTTAGCAAAATCTATCAATTTGCTGAATTTCAATTTTGCTTAAATTTAAGTATAATTTAAAAACATCTATAGGCATACTGTCACGGACACGCCAGGTTCCACTGTCACTCCCTCACAACAATCCGTCACCTGAGTACTGATCACCTGCACCTGTCACCCTTCAGTGCATCAATCAAAACACTTGATTGACATCAAAGCAAATTTAAAAGTGCTGGCTAATGCTCATCGTAAATTCTCTAAGATTATTATTCACATTGGCACTAATGATGTACGCCAGTCGAAGTTCACATTAAAGAGGTGTGTGAGTTTGCAAGCATGATGTCAGTTTCTGGAGTGATGAGATACTTAGCAGACTGTCCTCATAGCGGCTGGTGTGGTGTCCGCAGAATAATATAGGGTTCATAGATAATTGGACAGGGAGACCTGACGTGTTGAAAAGAGATGGTATTCATCCCTCCTGCCCTCCAAGTACATTAAGCCCTATCAAACACTCCACACACATCAAAAAGACTTTGATGCCTATGGAAACTCTGTTCATGTGTACCTGTCCTGGACACTTCATGTATTTTCTCTGATCGGATAGTTATCCAATCATGAAACGAATGAAAGAGAGGGCTTTTCTTTTCATGTTACAGATGCAACTGGACAAAATTAATCTGGTTGTTGAAGCCACAAATGCAAATTTTACTCCTCCTAAAATGGTAAAAATGAAACGTGCGAGAGCGCTCCTGGTACTCAGATATGACAGCACTACTGCAGCACGCATGGTCGCAGAGGAGAGCATCTCTTCAGCAAGCCAACACTCTCTCTCCAACCGCAGTCTTTGATCTTGAAATTCGCTGATGATAAATAAAATGCAGCTCATATCTTGCTTTCGTTGACAGCGATACTGTTTTGTGGGCATATCTATTTGCAGAAAATGTAATGTGGGAATTGAAGACGAAATAAAAGATAAAAAAAGTTATATTCATTTTGTGGAGACACATTTATGTTCTCGCAAATCTGTATGTAAATGTAACAGTTTCAACAATAAAACAATGGGTATCCGTTTAGTTATAATGCACAATCCCGCAATTCTGACTTTTCCCCCCTCAGTGGCAATAAACTCACTATTGCGAGTTATAAAGCTCGGAAACATAAAAATTGCATCTCAAGTGACAAAAAGGTTGCTGACCCCTGGGCTTAGACTGACTCTCTGCTAGCTGTCTCACATCAATTAGAAGTCAGATGTATGTAATGTATGTCCTCTGAACTGCAATGTGAATTTTATGGAGACACTTTCACAAATTCTGCTTTAATAGAGACTATCATCAGGTGTCATAGTCCAGACTGTGAAACGTCTGTACTCCGAAAGGACGTTTTCAGTGGTTTTCTTTAAAAATGAAGACTAATTTTTTGCATTCCGATTCCAAATCCAGAGGCACAACAAAACATTTTTCTCTTATTCTCTGGATTTTTTCACATTTTTCTTCAATAGCTTCAATTTTTTCTGCAAAGTATGCGCGCGCAGCTGCAAGTGACGTAATTGTGACGTCTGCTCGAAAGTGGTCTATATGTTCAGCTAATTGACAGCCTCTTCCATGTGTGTGTCTTGAGAGAATGCAGAATTCAAGCAACAAATGATGCGAAGTTTGGGAGGATTATGTTCAAATGGTCTATCTAATCAGCTCGAGTGGAGGTGTATATACACAGGCAAGAGCAGAATTGCCTATAGTTACCTCGACAGTTTTCTGTATCCCTCCGCCACCCCGTTCCTCACACTCGGCTGAAACGGCAACCGGGGAGAACTGGGCTAAATGAATTCCAAGCTCGGAGCCCTCAATCCCCTTGGACAGCACGCCAAATACACTTATAATAGTTTTTTTTTTTACTCTATTTGATCATTTGTAAGAACTGCAACAGGTTATCAGACATTATTTATTTATTTATTTATTAAAGATTTATTTTTGGCGTCTTATTGTAGATTCAAATGTATAAATCAAAATATGTCTTGCATTTATGAAAGAAAAGGTTCAGCACCCAAGGCTCTATCACTATTGTCTCATGGTGTACAGTGTTTTTAGGTGGATTAGGATTGTTTGTGATTTAGTCTTAGTGACATAGGAGTCCTCTTGACTACTCTTAATGTTTTACAGATTTAGGAGCTAGTTTTAGCGCTAAAATGCTTTGTGAATTACTCTTAAAATTAGGATTGACACGCCCATTATTTTCTGGACTAAATCGACAAGTTAGAATCTACGTTTAGCTTTAAGATGTTTTGTGAATATGGCCCCTGGATTTTAGTTCAAGAATTGAAAGTTTAAAAATGAGTGTACTCCCGAGACCACTTCCAATCCCTTCCTGTGGAAATACCACCTAAACAGTTTCAAGAATGGAATAAACAAATCTCTAGATTCATTTGGAATGGAAGTGAATTAGATATAAAACATTGCAATTAGATAAAAGTAAGGGTGGCATGTCACTCCCTAATTTGAAAGATTATTATTTTGCCGCTCAGCTGAGACTATTGGTGTGGTATCCCTTGAATTTGTGATTTAGAGGTGGAGACAAAGTGGAAGGAAATAGAAAGTGAGTTTCAAAGGATACCAGTTCAAGCTCTGATAGGTCAAAAAATCTCATTTTCAAAGCCAAATCTCTACAGTTTACTTTACACAATTTACAATAACACAATTTACTTTAAAAATTTATTTTACTATGGTAAAGGAACTGCACTTGGAGAAACAAATCCAGATTTTGAATTGGGTAGTGTACAATCCAGATTTTAAACCAGGGACAGTGGATCATAGGTTTACGCAATGGATTTATTTAGGAATTTCTGCACTCTGTATAGGTTGGCATTTCCTCACTACCTGAATGAAATTAAATAGGTACTATCCCACATACCTCAGCAAGCTCAAGAATATGGCGTGAGTTTTGTTGGAAAAATCTGACTCGCTTTTTTATCACACCCATGCTGGAGGAACTGTGGGGTAGAAAAAGCCCATCATACACATATTTGATTGGGAATGTCCAAAGGTGAATGGTTTTTGGCAGATTGTATGGTCTACTATTCATGGTGTTTTCACTGTAAATATACCAAAATAATTTTCTGTTTGGGAGATATTCCAGATGAGGTTGAAAAAGATGACAAATATTTATTTAAGATTTTACTGGTAACAAGTAAAAAGGCAATAACCTGCAAATGGTATAAGGAAGACTCACCTACGAGAGAAGACTGGTTCCAAATAGTAACAGAGGTTAGAGAAATGGAAAGACTCACATATAAAAGAAATAATTTAATATCTAATATAATAGTAACTTCAAAGATGATGTTACCAACTGCAGCTATGATGGATCAAATGTAGTACATCAAGGTTAGTTCCACTATTAATGTTTGCACTGTGTCCCTGTGTCCCTGTGTATTCTGTGTGTAGGTTAGCTGCTCTGAAGCTAACTGGATTGGCTGACAGCAGAAGATCGTGGGAATGCATCAGCCAACTGAATGCAATCCTTTGTGAAAACAGAAACAAAACCTTTGGTATTCATCTTGGAAGAATGAAATGTTCAAAATGACTGTATTGCAAATTAAGCACTCTCTGTACTGCAGTATGTTTTGATATATCATGCTTTGCAGAATACATTCAGGAGCACTGGGATGAGGACGAGTCCTTTGGCTAACAGTTTCTAAATGGCCTCAACCCCATGATGATCCAGCGCTGCTCAAAGCTGCCCGAGAATTTCCCCGTCACAGACGACATGGTCAAAGACTCCCTAAGAGGGAGCAGCTTGGAGCAGGAGATGAAGGTACACTACTCTCTACTGGCATGATTTGGAATGACTAAGTCTGGTTTGGGTTTTGTCTAATTTCCTGTGTTTCTTAATTATTTTTTGTGATCGACCCCCAACACTCAGAAAGGGAACATCTTCCTGTCTGACTACAAGATGTTGGATGAGCTGGTGGGAAATGTAGTCAGTGGCAGGCAGCAGTATCTCACGGCTCCCCTGGTCCTGCTGTACTGTAACCCCCATGGCATGATGCTGCCCATCGCCATTCAGGTGAGTATCTTGCATCTGAAGTGCAGCAATCTATGCAAGTTTAATTTTGTGTCAATGTCTTCATGGAGTACTTATGGCAGACACCTTGGAAATCTTTTCTCTTGAAAGAGAGAAAAATCATAACCCAGATTCCCTCAGAAATCGTTTGCACCATTTTCATGCATGTTCAAATGTAATCTGCATAGTTAAGGCAAAAACCCAGCAAAGAGAATCCCATCTTCCTCCCAACGGATTCGAAGGCCGACTGGAAACTGGCCAAGTTCTTCGTCCGAAATGCAGAGTTTGCCGTTCATGAGGTTGACTTTCACCTGCTGAGAACTCACCTGCTGGCAGAGGTGTTCACTGTGGCGACGTTGCGCAATCTTCCCTCTCCACACCCTCTCTACAAGGTATTGAATCTGTCGCACATGAGTTGATTTAACGTGTGAACGGTGAGGGCTTTTAGCAAAATGGGCATGTCCCAGACATGCCACATCCACAGAGAGAGAATGATAACGAGTTAAATAATATTACTTCTATACTATTTGACGGCAGGGGAGTTTTTCAGTTCACATTCTGTAATTCATGTAAAAATAACTTGAAGGAATGGAATGTAGGGAGTCACCTACAAAAGAAGGCTTGGAGGTACAGGTACACACACACATGCAATAATGCAAGCACAAGAACAAACACACAAGAAATTAAAATTCATCATTCATTCATATATTTTTATCTTGAAAGAATGTGGTGAATGCAGATCTCTTGCTTACTTTTCCTTCTGTAGCTCCTCTTTCCCCATATCCGATACACGCTCCAGATCAACATCATGGCCCGGAATCAGCTGATATCCAAGAATGGGGCCATTACCATGGTATGCATATGGCACAGTTAAAGAGGTTCAATTTTTAATTATAATCCAATACATTTTTTCCCCCCTCATGATCCTATGTACCTGCAAACATATCTTGTAAGATTGGTTATAAAAATAAATAAATAAATAAAAATGTGATGACTGATTTCTTAAAATGATCATTTTTTTATTTAAATTTTGGGTAAATTATTATGGGATTTGTGGTGCAAGAACTTTGTTTATAGCCTTTAACCTAACTTTGTCATGTGTCTTTTCTCCATTAACTCTTAGTATGCAGGAGTAGGTGGAGAGTCATTGGAAAAGTTGCTGAAGCGTGCTACCGCCTCCCTGACCTACAGCGCCCTCTGTCTTCCTGATAACATCTCTGAGAGAGGCCTGGAGAATGTACCCCACTACTACTACAGAGATGATGGGATGAAACTGTGGAACATCATCAACAAGTATGACTACCAGTGGAGTTAATCAAGTGTTTTTTAATAGGCTTTATGCTTTTCTACTCTCCAACTATGTGTAGACTATGTGTGTGTTACATAATACATCCAGTTTTTAGGGCTGAACTAATACATCCTGGTGCACTTTCTGATTCATATTTCAACAAATACAGTGTCAATTATACAGGTTCATGGGTTGAATAGTCAGTAAGCACATGCTGTACTGTGTTGCAAGTCACTTGGAATAAATTCCTGCTTAATAAATAGTGCAAAGCAAATCTACAAAAAAAAGTCAAGCTGTAAATATGTAAACCTGGAAAACATCTGACTGTGTTGCTTACAGGTTTGTTGGGGCTTTCTTGTTATACTACTATCAATGTGATACACACGTGCAGAAGGACACAGAGCTGCAGGATTGGATCAGGGAGATATTCACCAATGGATTCCTGGGAAGAGATGGCTCAGGTCTGTTATCCAGTCCACGTTGCAGTTGAAGATGCAGCAAGTCTGATTTCCAGTGAAATAAAAATGTGTCCAGACAAGGGGTGGCGACCTTTTTCAGTATGATGAGCCAAAAAAACTAACCTTCACTGCGAAGAGCCACACAACAGATGTGTCTAACAATGACTTATTAATATCACAATTTACTACTTATTACAGTTAGTGAATACATAACACACAATAGTTTTCATGGATTTGAATGTTTGTATAAGCCTACCTCTTTTTACTTTTCCACAATCTTTGTTAAGTCTGGCTTGTATTCAGTTGTAGCTACTCATAGTAACTCTTTCACATGTGTGTCAGTCAGGAGAGCAATGCTTTGATTTCACTTGTTTCAGTGTTGAAAAAAGTGATTCACAAATGTATGTTGACCCAAACATTGACAATAGTTTGAGCGCAGCCTGTTTGACGTTGGGATATCTCTCAATTGGCACAATCTTCCAAAACTCCACGGTTCCTCCCCTCAGAATACTTTTAAGTCTGTCATCCTCAGGAAGTTCCTCAATCATTTCAAGCTGAGATGCTGCTTCATCTTCCAATAAAGGAGCTTTAAACAGTCTGATTCAGCAGTGAATGGGTTAAAGAGAAATCCAATCTGTGGTCTTTTTTGGTGTAGGTTGGAGAATCTGTCCTGAAAACTCTGTTCAAGATTTTCAAGCAGTGTTGCATACCATGCAGTACTCCCATTTACAACCTCTGCTGCTTCTCCACTTGCCTTCAACAAGGATGGAAAATGTGTTAACTCTCTCTTTTGTAGATGCATCTTGAACAGCTTGAGTTTGTTGATAAATGTGAAAACAACCTTCACCAGATCAGGCACCATCTTAACTTCCCTTGCAGATCCACATTCAGTCCATTCAGATAATACAGTATGTCGACCAAAAAAGCCAAATCTGAAATCCACTGGGGATCACATAGCTCAGGATAGTCCTTCTGTTTCTCGGCGAGGAACAGCTCTGCGAGAAAGCACATTACCGTTTGAAAGCCATCTCACAGCGTAGTGATGAAGAAGATCAGATGGAAGATCTTCATCAAGCTCAGCAATGAGATTTTTGATTTCAGTGGCATAATGTCAAGCAGCATAATGTTTCTTAATTTTGCAGTCTTCTGACACAAATCGTACAAATATTGTCAACTGCGGCTTATCTTGAATATTGTAAGACTCATCCAAAGCAATGCTGAAGTACCGGCACTTCTGAAGATCTGAATATAAATGTGTTTCAACTGAGTTGATATTGTCCGATATTCTCTCTTCAACAGTGTGCCGTGACAGCTGAAGGTCCTTTACTGAACGTTTCAAGTGTTCATTTTCGGGACAAAGAATAGCAACAACATCACTGAGGCACTTTGTAACAAACTCCCCCTCAAGGGATGTTTTTTTTGCACAAGCAATTTTCCATGATAGCTGATATGACACTAATGTCACTGTCTCTGAATGCTTGGTGAATTTCCGAAAAAGCTGACTTTGCTTCTCTGACTGACGTTTCAAAGTGTTTACCTTGTGCTTGTGAAGTTCACTGCCTTTAGGAAATTTCCGGGCCACCGTAGGATGGAGTGATGTGAAATGGCACTCAAGATTTGAAGCCTTAAAATGCGACAATGTAGTCTGGCATATCAAGCAGATGGTTTTCCATTTTGTTCAACCAAAAAATATAAATTCTTCCATTCAGAAAGAAATGTTCTTTGAAGAATTGTTCATCTTCATCTTCATATTTGCACTAAGCTGTTCACTTTTTTGATTCTGCCATGATGATTCCTACTAACTTAATGTTTCTTCATGTCAATCAGGCAGTGTAAGCAGCTTCTGTCAGTCAATAGGCTACACACGTTAAATCGTGCGAGAAGTTCTGTTAAAATAAGTTAAACAGAACACGTGAATACTGAAGACTCGTGAGTTGGCTCGCCACCCCTGGTCTAGACAAAAGAGTTTGCATTTCCAAAGGAATTGTTGCCATATCAGGAATTTAATCCAACAAAGGTTTCCTTTTTTGTGTATTCAGCTCAGTATTTGCAACCTACCCCCTGTGATGGGTAGGTTTAGGGATAGGGTAGTGTAGGGGGAGAGAAATTACAGTTTGTACACTATAAAAACCATTATGTCTATGGAATGTCCTCACTAAGATAGCAAAACAAACCTTTGTGTGAGTAAAACATACTAAATTGGGTTCCTCACAGAAGCAGCCTTTCATTCTTCTTCCCAGGAATGCCATCATATTTTCAGACTGTGACAGAGCTCATCAAGTTTGTCACCATGGTGATCTTCACTGCATCAGCCCAACATGCCGCTGTAAACAATGGACAGGTGAGTTAGTACAAGTCAATTCAGTTCCAGTCACACAGAGCCATTAAAGTTGCAGTCCGTGATCCTAATCCCAAGTTTTTTTTCTCAAATCCAACAAATTGTTCCATACATTCCTCTAGCTGTCGTTCAGTGTCCGAGCTCAAAAAACCCTCTGTTATCCTGGCTCTGTGAATGAGAAACAAACATGACCATGAACAACTCCAGCTAATCAAGCTTCAGGAGCTTGAAGAAGAGTTTCATTTGATTGGCTGTTGAGTTTAAATATCAAAACCTTTCACAAAACCGAATTACAGACTTACAGGCTTTTAACAATTGTCTGTTATTAACATTACCTCAAGATGCTTTAACCCCCTAGAGCAAGTAGCCCACAACGACATGAAAAACCTTTTTATATCCACTTTCCTTGGCCTAAGTGATGTTAATTATGTGCTCTTATTATTCTTTGTGAATATTTGGCTTACATGTCATAATTTTTCACCAATTCTTTCCCCCCAGTTTGACTTTGGTGGATGGATGCCTAACTACCCCACTGCCCTCAGAAAGCCCCCTCCCAAGGAGAAAGGTCACACCACTGAGGACACGATCCTGGAGACCCTTCCTGATGTGAGCACGACAGTGAATGGGATGGCTGTCCTGAGACTGCTGAGCAAGGATTCTGCAGACCATGTGAGTTTGTACATCATCAGGGCACAGGTTAAAAGACTGCCATTCAGTTTTTGCTGTGAAAAGAGAAATATCTGAATGCTGCTCTTGTGTACGTCATCATATTACTCTATATGACGATGGCTTACTTACACTGCTTTTATTCCTCTGGTTTGCATTACCTGTTACATTACAATGTTAATTATCAACATGTAATTTATTATTACAATCTTGATACCCTTTCTGTAGTACCCTCTGGGCCATTTCCCAGAAAATCTGTATGATGAAGACGTCCCCTGCAAGTTCATTGAAGAGTTTCAGAAGGATCTGAGGGAGTTGTCAGATCTCATCGAGGAACGGAACAAGAAGTTGGAGCTTCCCTACACCTATCTGAACCCCAAAAATGTGGACAACAGTGTAGCCATTTGAAAGGAGACAGTAGTCCTTCTTAATACATTTGTCTTTCTATTAATAGCTTTGTCAATTTTTTTGTCAAAAAAAAAAAAAAAAGACCAAAGCAAAATAACTCAAAGTGAGATCATGGATATTGCCTTTTCAGGGAAAATAATATGCGTGGCGCTTTTTTTTTTTTTTTACTTGTGAGTTCTGAGATATATATTCTTACAACTGCCATCTAGTGACATAAAACGTCTCGGTTACAAAGGTAACCCTCGTTCCCTGAAGGAGGGAACGGAGACGTACGTCGGATGACCGACGAATAGGAATCTCGCTAGAGAGGCCAATCTACTTCGAGTGTAACTAAACGAGCCAATGCACATTGGCATGCAATCATATGCATCAGCTGCTCGCCTCGCAGCGCGGGTATATAATGAGCAGCAGGTGCGTTGCATCTTCAGGTTTTCGCTGAGGAGCCGAACCCAGCAGGTGGCAGCATCAGCAGGACAGCGCCTGTGGCGACGGGACGTACGTCTCCGTTCCCTCCTTCAGGGAACGAGGGTTACCTTTGTAACCGAGACGTTCCCATTCAGTCGGTCACTTCGACGTACGTCGGATGACCGACGAATAGGAATCCCTACCAAAGCGCCACAGGAGGTGCCCTCTTCCAGTGCTCTGTTGTGAGCCACCTGAACCCCCTTGCCTAAGGACGGTGGGACCGGGCTCACACAGAGAGGGTCGATCACTGTTGTTCCCAATAGATACCACTGGGAGCGTAACCTTACGTCAGATAAGGAACGCTGCGGAAGCCATATCCTTCCCCGAAGGAGTTATATGGATAAGTACATATGGACTAACCTTGTAGGTTGTACAACATATGGAAGAACTGGGGTGACTCCAACTTGGTGGGCTCTCCCAGAGGGAAAGACACGGGCTTCGATTAGGAGCAACCGTGGAAAGCCGCATATGGGATCCCCGTAGGGTCACACATATGGAACCCAGCCTAAATCCGGTTCTCAAGGATTCAACGGAGTAAGGCCTGGCGACCGACGCTCCGCCACGTCGGCTGCCGAAGGGATGTCGGAGGACTCGACAGGGTCTGCCTTGTAGGGACTCTCTGGAGAAAAGAAGCGCATGTCGCGCAGCAAGCGGACACTAAGCCGGGGCCTCTCCGTGCCTCTGACCTGAGGCGAGAACACGGGAGGAGACCGGCTCCACACGAAGGCTATAGTACCTAGCGAACGTGTTAGGTGTCGCCCAGCCCGCAGCTCTACAAATGTCTGTCAGCGAGGCGCCATGAGCCAGCGCCCAGGAGGATGCTACACCTCTCGTGGAGTGAGCATGCAACCTGAGCGGGCAGGGCACGCCCTGAGCTTGATAAGCCAGGGCGATGGCATCCACTATCCAGTGGGCCATCCTCTGCTTGGAGACAGCCTTTCCCTTCTGCTGGCCTCCGTAACAGACAAAGAGCTGGTCTGAGGTCCTGAAGCTTCGAGTTCTGTCTATGTACCGTCGCAAAGCGCGGACTGGACAGAGCAAAGCCAGGGCTGGGTCTGCCTCCTCCGAGGGCAGCGCTTGCAGGCTCACCACCTGGTCCCTGAAGGGAGTGGTGGGAACCTTGGACACGTAGCCAGGCCGGGGTCTCAGTACCACGTGGCTGTCGCCCGGCCCGAACTCCAGGCACGATTCATCGACCGAAAATGACTGCAGGTCCCCTACCCTCTTGATGGAGGCCAATGCAACCAGCAGCAAAGTCTTCATAGACAGAATCTTTAAGTCTGCTGATTGCAAAGGCTCAAAGGGAGCAATCTGGAGTGCTCTTAGCACCAGAGCGAGGTCCCAAGAGGGTATGGAGGGAGGTCGAGGAGGATTTAACCGTCTCGCCCCCCTAAGGAACCTGAGCACCAGGTCGTGCTGACCAACAGATTTGCCATCTATGTGGTCGTGGTAAGCGGAGATAGCAGCAGTCTGGACTTTGAGGGTGGAGGGGGACAGCCTACGCTCCAACCCTTGCTGCAAGAAGGAAAGCACGACTCCGATCGAGCATCTTCGGGGGTCTTCTCGGCGAGAAGAGCACCACTCGACGAACAGGTTCCACTTCGAGGCGTAAGCACGTCTTGTAGACGGTGCACGTGCCGAAGTGATGGTGTTAAGTACCTCAGGGGGTAAGTCACCTAGAACCTCCGCGTCCCGTCCAGGGGCCAGACATGGAGTTTCCAGAGGTCTGGACGCGGGTGCCAGAGAGTGCCCCGTCTCTGAGAAAGAAGGTCCTTCCTCAGAGGGATGGGCCAGGGAGGGGCTGTCGCGAGGAGAGAGAGTTCTGGGAACCAGGTCCGGTTGGGCCAGTAGGGCGCAACTAGCAAGACCTGCTCCTCGTCCTCCCTGACTTTGCACAGTGTCTGTGCAAGTAGGCTCACTGGGGGAAACGCATATTTGCGCAGGCCCCGGGGCCAGCTGTGTGCCAGTGCGTCTGTCCCGAGTGTTCCCTCGGTCAGAGAGTAAAACAACTGGCAGTGGGAGGTCTCTAGAGAGGCATACAGGTCTACCTGAGCCTCTCCGAACTCCTTCCAGATCAGCTGAACCACCTGGGGGTGGAGTCGCCACTCTCCTGGCAGCGCAGCTCGTGACAGCTCGTCGGCCACACGGTTGAGCACACCGGGAACATGAATGGCGCGAAGCGACCTCAGATGCTTCTGACTCCAGAGGAGGAGATGGCGGGCGAGTTGCGACATGCGACGGGAGCGTAGACCACCTTGATGGTTGATGTACGCAACGGTCGCAGTGTTGTCCGTACGGACCAGTACATGCTTGCCCCGTAGCAGGCCTTTGAGGCGGCCCAGAGCAAGACGTACTGCCAGCAACTCGAGGCAGTTGATGTGCCAATGCAGATGGGGTCCCGTCCAAACCCCTGACACTGCATGCCCGTTGTACGTGGCACCCCAGCCGGTGGCCGAAGCATCTGTGAATACCACAGCATGCCGGGACACTTGTTCTAGGGGCACTCCTGCCCGAAGAAACAAAGGGTCCGACCACGGGCTGAAGGCTTGGCGGCACTCCTGAGTGATTGGCACCCGGAACGTGCCGTGTAGCCACGCCCATCTCGGGACTCGGCCGTGAAGCCAGTGCTGAAGCGGTCTCATATGAAGCAGACCGAGCGGTGTTACAGCCGCTGCGGCCGCCATATGCCCCAGGAGCCTCTGAAAAAATTTCAGTGGGACCGCTGTCCTGCCGTTGAAAGTATTCAGGCAGTTCAACACCGACCGAGCACGTTCCTCTGTGAGGCGTGCTATCTGTTCGACCGAATCCAACTCCATACCGAGAAAAGAGATCCTCTGCACTGGGGCGAGTTTGCTCTTTTCCCAGTTGACCTGAAGCCCCAACTGGCTGAGGTGACTGAGCACCAAGTCCCTGTGTTCGCACAACTGATCCCGAGACTGTGCTAGGATAAGCCAGTCGTCTAGATAGTTGAGGATGCGAACACCCTGTTCTCTCATGGGAACAAGGGCTCCCTCCACGACTTTCGTGAAGACGCGGGGAGACAGGGCGAGCCCGAAGGGTAGGACCCTGTACTGGTATGCTCGACCTTCGAACGCGAACCTCAGGAATGGCCTGTGTCGCGGAAGAATCGAAACATGAAAGTACGCGTCCTTCAGGTCGATCGCTGCAAACCAATCTCGGGGACGGATGCATTCGAAAATGCGTTTCTGCGTGAGCATTTTGAACGGTAGCTTGTGGAGGCTCCGATTCAAAAGACGCAGGTCCAAGATCGGTCGTAACCCGCCGCTTTTCTTGGGTACAATGAAGTAGGGACTGTAGAACCCTGACCTCATATCGGCTGGAGGGACCGGCTCGATCGCGTCCTTCGCCAGTAGGACTGCGATCTCCGCACGCAGGACAGGGGCATCGGCAGCTTTCACTGTAGTGAAGAGGATGCCCCTGAACTTGGGGGGGCGCCGGGCGAACTGAATCGCATAGCCGAGCCTGATGGTCCGAAGGAGCCAGCGAGACGGACTGGGGAGCGCTAGCCAGGCTCCCAGAGACCGAGCAAGCGGCACCAAGGGGACCACCGGCGTACCCGCCGCGGGGCAGCGAGGTGGAACGCAGGGACGCGGCCCGGGGGGCTCTCTGTATGAGGCGGCCCGAAGCGGGGTCACAGTGTGCTGTGCAACACTTACCTGCTTCCACAGGTGGACAGAGGGAGCAGTCGAGGTTTTGTCTGCCTGCTGCTCGCTGCTGTCCGCTGGCGACAGAAGAGGTGGATGAGAGTGGTGAGGTTCTTGCCCTCCCACTGCCCTCCGAGCCCTCTTCGGACCCGGAGATAGAGGTAACTGCTCTTTTATTGAAAATTTGGGTACCGCTGGTCGTTGGGCCAGCGGCGGAACAAAAAGGGGAAACAAAAGATTCCCCACCCGGCCCTCCTCCGGGGGAAGGAGCGGTGCGGTCACCACCTCCTGAAGAGCAGTCCCATCCATCTCCGGGTCGCCCGTCCTAGGGCCGCTTGGACTTGGCCTTGCCACCCTTCTTTTTAGGGGGTGGCGGGACGGGCTGGGCACCCCGCCCGCGACCAGGCTCCACGACGCCGCTTGGATGGAGGCTGCTGCTGCGGCGTGGGAGCGGGGGCGGCCGCAGGGGGGCGCCCTCGGCGACGGGCAGACTGAGGTGCCGCCGGCGGTGGGGGTGCAGCAGCTGACCGCCTCGGCAGGATGTGACTAATGGCCTCAGACTGCTTTTGTACAGCCGAGAACTGTTGGGCAAAGTTCTCGACCGCGTCGCCGAAGAGGCCGGTCTGGGACACGGGGGAATTAAGAAACCTGACCTTGTCGGTTTCCCTCATGTCCGCGAGACACAGCCAGAGATGGCGTTCCTGGACCACCATGGTGGACATCGCACAACCCACTGACCGCGCCGTAACCTTCGTCGCACGAAGCGCGAGGTCCGTCGCGGTACGAAGTTCTTGTAGAACTTGCGGATCATGACCACCCTCGTGTAGGTCCTTCAGTGCCTTGGCCTGATGGACCTGCAACAACGCCATAGCGTGTAAGGCAGAAGCGGCTTCCCCACAGGCCTGATAAGCCTTGCCGGTAAGATCCGACGAGTGCTTACAGGCCCGGGAAGGGAGAGACGGCTCCCCCCGCCAGGTGGAGTTAGGGCACAGTTGCATAGCAACGGCCCGTTCCACAGGGGGTATGCGCGCATAACCCTTCGCCGCTCCGCCATCAAGGGTGGTGAGGGAGGAGGACCCACCGACACGGTTTCGGGCAGTAAAAGGTGCCGTCCATGTGAGTTCTTCATGCACCTCCGGGAAGAAAGGCACTGGGGTGGGGGACTGAGAACCAGCCCTTGCCACCCCGAGAAACCAATCGTCCAACCGCGAGGGCTCGGGACACGGTGGAGGATTCCACACGAGCCCGACCCTGTTGGCGGCCCGGGAAAGCATAGCCATCATTTCCGGGTCTGAATCGGGCACAGATGTCACTCCCGAAGGAGGCAGCTGCGCCGAATCGTCATCCCCGAAAGTATCAGGCTCACCCTCCGATGCAGCGATCGACATCTGGTCGTCATGGGGAGCTCCGAAGGATACGGATGGTACACACCTCTGGGGTGGTCCACCGCGTTCCCCCGGCAGCTCTACTGGCTGCGGAGTGCACGAGGGATGAGGGTTCCTAGGGGGTTGGTTCCCCGAAGGAAGCGCGCTCACCATGATCCTCAAGTCACCAGTCCCAGCGCCCGAAGCAACCCTCTGAGGAGGATTGGAACGAGGCGCCGGGACCGGGACTCCACCCCTTTGCAGGAAGTGGAGTCTCGACCGCAACTCCGCGACGGTCATCATCCCACAATGGGTGCATGACTCGTCCACAAACGCCGCCTCAGCGTGCCTTAAGCCCAAGCACGTGATACAGCGCTGGTGACCATCCCGAGGCGCCAGGTAACGACCGCATCCAGAAACACACAAGTAGAACGACATCTTTAAAAAGACGCGAACTACTCGTGTAAGCTCTTTCAGGAACTGCTCTTTCAAGTGCCGAAGCACGCAGGGGAAAGCCGCTGCAGCACAGACAGGGAAATGTGCAGCCTGTCGTGTGCACTCTCTTTGGAGATGCCGCTCTTACCAGCCGTGAAAACAGCTTTTCAGCGCTCTTTAAAGCGCACCGTACCAGCCGTAAGAACGGCTTTCACAGCTGACACACAGCTTTCTTTGCTCAGTGGGCAAAAAAAGAAAATAAACAAAAGGAGAGAATCGGCCCCGCTGCTGTGCTGTTCCACCTGCACCAGACGAGAGAGCAGTAGAGAGAGCTGGCTCGTTCCTTTCACACTCGCTCGTAGATACTACCATGTGTAGTTCGGCTCCGAAGCGAAAAGCTGAAGATGCAACGCACCTGCTGCTCATTATATACCCGCGCTGCGAGGCGAGCAGCTGATGCATATGATTGCATGCCAATGTGCATTGGCTCGTTTAGTTACACTCGAAGTAGATTGGCCTCTCTAGCGAGATTCCTATTCGTCGGTCATCCGACGTACGTCGAAGTGACCGACTGAATGGGAACAGTACAATCCTGCAATATTAAACATTTTTCAAAATCAAACAACTTTCCACATGGTTCCCATAAACTTTCATATAGTACAACTAGTGTGATAAAATTAAAATAGTCCTATCTTTGTTGCTTGTGCCTTTTGTGTTACAGTGCAAAATACAGCGCAAAATATAGCATGATGCAATTATTTTTTGTTTGTTTATTCCAAAAACAATGACTTGCTCAGTTTAGAAACCAGCAAACAAGAGGGGGTCCACTCCAGACAGGGTACAATTCCAGGTGCACTTATAGCATATGAATTATATAGGCGTATGGAAGCATATGTGTAGCAAATTTCAATTTGAAATGTAATATGTAAAATGGCAATGCATTTCTGTATTTGAATTTACATTTTCCATACCATATGAGCAATGTTTGGAGCAAAATGATAATTCAAATTTAACGATATAATTTACATTTGCTATTTCCTAACATAATTTTAATATGTAATTTTAACGCTTTATAAGTTGCAAAATTAAAAATGTATTACAGAAATGGTTATATATATTTAACATGTTCAAGCAAAAAGTGTAGAAAAATGATTATTTAAATGTTATTTTTCTTAATTGCATTTGCACTCACAGTTAAGACACATGCGATTGCATTTTCATTAAATGTCCCGCAGTGAATGTAGCAAAATTCAATGTGGATTTGAAAATGCATTTCGAGCCGATCACGTCCCTGCCCCGCCCTGTCAATCACTGCGTCAAGGCGGGGATAGGTGTTATTAACATGGCGACAGCAGAGATAAGAAGAGCGAGGCATAAACTGATGAAGCTGAGCAAGAACAAAGAAATGTCAATGTTTCTGAAGATTATGCGCTTCTGTCAGTCATAGAACCAGTGTTGAAACAGTGTATTTTCGACGCGCGGCCCACTTGACCGCAGTAGAAAAGCGGCACTGCCGCTGTAACCGTACCAGCAAAGATAAATTGGGTTCAATAAACTCAAGTAACTTGCCAAATGCTCCTGTCTGAACTCTGTTTAACATGTAAAACATGTCCATACTAACCTTGGGGATTTCTGCCCTTTGGAGTCCTGGGCGATTTCCCTAGATTCCCGGTAGCTGTAACGACATTAGAAAGTATTACTAGTGGAGTATTTAACCACATAACGTCAATCTCAGGCAGGCCTATGTCATCTTCAGAGTTACCTTGAGGTGAGATGTTAGTTTGGCGCCAAGTCCCAGAAGCTGTAATGAAGAATGAATTTATTGCCATTTTAAATTTTAACATCAGCATCTGCACACTGGCAAAACATGTCCATACTAACCTTGGGGATTTCTGCCCTTTGGAGTCCTGGGCGATTTCCGTAGATTCCCGGTAGCTGTAACGACATTACAAAAGTATTACTAGTGGAGTATTTAACCAGATAATGTCAATCTCAGGCAGGCCTATGTCATCTTCAGAGTTACCTTGAGGTGAGTGGCGCCAAGTCTCGGTAGCTGTAATGACATTAGAAACTATTACTGGTAAAATATTTCACCACCAAATGAAATATCTGGTATGCTGTGTCTTGACTTATCTGTTTTGTTTAGCCATTACCATTGACGGGGGTTGAGGTGTGTGTTGGATATTCGAAAAAATGTCTCCCGAATGTCTTTTTTTTTTCCCTGTTAAAGGATCAGAAATAAATAAAGATCAGTAATTTCTGGATGCGCATTGCATTGATCTAAGAAAAATCTTTTTAACAAATTAACAAGGGACAAGTCATTAATTCAGAAATTCAGAGCTTTGTTTTCCTGAAATAATAACTTATTTCATTAATTTATCAAGTGAATGTAATATGCCTTCTCAGGTTTGAAGCAATTTTGCAAAAAATTATAATAATCAAAGAATGTCTCACGTTTGGGTGTTTCTATAATTGTGGAGTCCAGAGACTGCGGAGTGCCTTTAGAATCATGGAAAGCAATATGTATTAAAATGTATAAAGCAATTGCAAAAAAAGGGGGACATTTACAGCAGCAATAGATGAAATACCAATATGTAACTTAGGACTACTTAGAAGGTGTCTGTTGTCTAGCACTGGTAATCAGTTATGTTGTTTGTCCACTACAACCATAACAACTTATACTTCCTTGTAATAACTGTACTATCATTATTAATTTATATAATTTATTTGTACTTTGTTCACTGATTGGAGAAAGAATGACTTGTGTTTGTTGAGTACCTGCAAAGAAAAAAAAAAATTATTCAAATACAAATATGGCCTCATAGCATCACTGTACTCTAAACAGAAAGTATTTGAATTTATATACAGTACTCTGTTGCATTCCATTCATCAAACAGAGTGAAAAATATCTCCATGGTTCATTTTTCAAAACATTGCTAATAATGTTTTACACTACCTAGATTTCTTGGTTTTATTACAAGAAACAGAACTCTTGGGTGAGTGAGGGGTGTACTTACTTTTGTGGCCAGTGGTTTAGACATTAATGGCTGTGTGTTGAGTTATTTTGAGGAGACAGCAAATTTACACTGTTATACAAGCTGTACACTCACTACTTTACATTGTAGCAAAGATTCATTTCTTCAGTGTTGTCACAGATACTCAGATACAAATGTATAGTATAATGCAATGTAAGTCACTTTGGATAAATGCGTATGCCAAATGCGTAAATGTAATTGTAAATTTAATGAATTGAGAAATGAATGGAAAGCAGCTGAGTTCAGCATGCAAGTCAACTAAACTCTTTGAATACAGGAAAGCATCATAAAATAAACTGAATGTACAGATATGTCTATATTGTATGTCTTACATGGTGGAGAAGCAAAAAGTTCCTCAGAAAAGTTTTCCTCTGGAAATAAAAAGAAAATTAGCAATAAAGAAATAAAGAAATATATAACAATAATCATAATAAAAGTTGTTACAGCAAAGTGCTTGATAAAGAATTTCTGTCAATCATTCATCCACCCACACCAATGCCAGCCATGCAATGACACTGCAATCAGAGCAGTTAAGCTTTAGATCTGTCTTGCTTGTTTGCAAGGACGATTAATGAACTAACCCATTTAAACCTTATATTAGATATTTAACCTAATTCTGGAAAACAGGCAAATTAAAATGAACTAATGTGGACATTGTCAATATAATTATTGTACTATAATGTTAAGCTTACCTGAGGCAGTGACAGCTTTGGCGTCGTACCAATTTTTTTGGGTGGAACAGGGAAAGTACAAACTATAATATGAAAGAAATATATCAAAAAAATTTAAATCATGTAAATGTAATGTAAACACTGATGGATTTATGCAAAAGGTAATGTTTATTAAAGCAATCCTATCCTATGCACAAGCATTCAATGGAAGAGTCACAGCAGACTGACTGGCAAACACCACAGAACTTGAATTGTTACTGCTCCTGAAATATGTTCCATTGTCATCCAATGAATTTTTATATAACAAAAATATTTAATTAAAATAGCCACATTACAAATTTAATTGCAAACAAATTTGTTATAGCACATCTCTCAACTTTTGTAAGTAGTTTCACAAACAAAATAAACAGCACAACTACCCTTGCGCTTCTTTGGTGGTGGTGATGGCAGCAAGGACTCAGATGAGCTCATATCTAAAATAAATTGCAATATTGCCATTGTATTATCAAATCAATTCTGAGATTTTTACCTGCATCAACAAAATTGTAGTAGAAACTGAAAGGTGAAAATTGAACGAACCTTGGACGTAGTTCATAACATTTCTTTTTTGGTGCATTCCTTAGTCTTTGAGACATAATGGCCTGTGGATAGGACAAATGAAAGATTTGTTATGTGATCTTTACTCAATGAAAAACAGTGAATGAATGACATTCCTATAATCAAATACAAGAATTATACTTTTTTTATTATTATTATTTTTTCAATAGGCATATATGTGCTTGTGTATTAACTGACATCTGCAATATTCTCATCCAGAAAGTTTAGACAGAACCAAGTTTCAGTTAATCCATGAAGACATGGAGAAGGGGGAATATGGCAAATCCCTATGCATGTGGTAAACAGACAGCCTTCCTATGCAGATCCTTTGCCTCCAAAAGCTTCCTCTTCATTGTACTAAGGTCACTTTCCACAACATATACAATGTTAATCAGCTTTGACTCGCAAGGTAGATCAAATAGCTGCTTTGTGACCTTTGGGTCGATCACATCCACAACCAACATTCCATCTTGCCTCTTTTCCCTCACAAACACAATTTGCTCGGTCTCCAACATGAAGCAGGGATTTGGTGCCTTGGCCGATATGGAGTACGGTTTGCACCTCCATTGCTTCATGTTTTCCTGTATGTTTGCCTTTTCAGCCAATCTCTTAGTGACCTGAACAACTGGATTTTTGCTATTTCGAACCAATTTTTTTATGGACTGAAGGTGGTTCTCAAACGGAAAGCAGGACAACTCGTTCAAGGAGCACTTGAAGTTGAAAACATCATCAGCAATGTGTTTGATGGAGTGGATGTTGTATGTTGGGAAAGTTTCCCCATACAGTTCAGAAGAGGTATCTACAAAATGTCCCAGAAGGTTTCGGGCATATTCAAGATAATGTGCTCTTCTGGCATAATTTTCATCCAGTAGAATAGACATTCCAATTGATAATGAAAGAAAATTATGATAATGGTCAACAGACAACACATCCTGCAACACAAGTGGTCCTGTATACAAAATAAATTGCCGTAATTCTGTTGCTTTCCAACGATCCAGTTCAATGAGAGATCTTGGCTGCCTGGCAAACTCGGCCGGCATCGCACCATTAAGCTGTATCAACTTCTGGCTGATTTTTTCTCTCTGTCCTTTTTGCAACCTGCAAATAGCTGGGCCTCGCAACAAAAAGGTGAGTAATCTTTTCACTGCTCCAAGAAAAATGAGGTGCATGTGATCAAGAGGAAACTGTGTGACACATTTGATCCCCAGTTCGGTTAGAGGTGTAGATTCCTTCTGATGGTTTGGATACTGCAACTGACTGAATTTATCATCAGTGAGTTTCTCACAAGACAATTTATCCAAGTGGACAACCCTTCCCTCAACTGATGTGCCCACTGACAAACAACGCTCACATCCATGCAAAGCATTATGGCTTCTGATGCACTTTAGAAATGCTCTAGCTGGAGCATCACATATGAATGCTCGCAGTGTTACTTTGAGCACTGTGGTTTTGTGTGGGACACCATTTCGCATAAGCACCTGCAATTCTTCAATTAAATCACGAAGATAGTCATGAACAGGGTCAGGCTTGCTATTGCCATAGTATAGGGCAACCAGAAATGGCTCAGCCTTATCCAGTTTTGCAAGAATACTCCAAAAATGTGTTTTACTGGACTTGAATATTGGCAGACCATCTATATTGATAGTAACGTCTATACTGCCTGTAAATGATGGGTTTTGGGAAAGGTACTGGAGAATTCCCAGCTCTAACCCATAGTATGTATACTGGCCACCACATATATTCTTAATTTCAAACCCTGACGGGGTTGCTAGCAGTGTTCTGTCTTTTGGAAGTGTATGTCCATGTTTTCTTAAGATTCCAAGCAGCTTATTTAGCGCAACATGTGTTTGACTTGTTGTTGCCCATCCAGCCAAATCTTTGTGTAATGATGGCGTATCATCTGTATCAGCAGTTTCCTTGTATCCATAGTCTAAAACATCTCCAGCTGATGCACCCTCTTCAGCATCTCCTTCCAAAGATGGACCCTCCTCAAACAATTGTCCTTGTATGGATGGACCCTCCCCAGAAATATCTCCTTCTCTTCTTTGTCACTGCCCCATATATTTCTAATGAACATACAAAGATACTTGAAGGTGAGTTCATTAATTACTCACCTACAGGTCGTTCCAAAACAGTAAGACTTTCATTCATCTTCAGAAGACAAATGATTTCTTTTTGATGACAGAATGCTGTCAGATTTCCTTCCATAGACTGCTTTTGTAACTACTACTTTGACGCTTAAAAAACTTTATAAAGACATTGTAAAAACTAATTCATATGAATCAAGTGGTTTAGACCAAATTTTCTGAAGAGAATGGATTTCTTTTTATGATGACCAGATTTAATTTAGGCTTTTACTCGCACGTAAACACTGATCAGTGAACATAAGCTGAAGCTCAACCTAACATGGATAACGCACAAGAACAAACCTCTTTCGGAAGCTCAAACGTGCTGCGCAACCAATGAGGTTCATTCTCGTGTGTAATGCAGAAGAGGTTGACCGATATGGGTTTTTCTCTGGCCGATGCCGATAATCAGGATTCAGGGCAGTCGATGGCCGAAATATGATGCCGATTTTTTTGGCCTATATATTTGGCCAATTTTCTTTTTTCCCCCCCTTCATCTCATAAAATCTAACAGTTAAGTAATAAGAAGTTATACAGAAAAATGCTTAAATGAAACATTTACTGAACAATACAAGCCTCTCCAATCAGTGCACTAAAGATTATTTATACGTTAAATATTAAATGAATATTAAACAGGTAATCAAAAATCTAGACTTGTCAAATTAACTTAGCAGTAGCCTAATTCATAGTAATAATAATACATGGCTCAACTTTTAAGCGCCTTCTCAAAACTATTCTGAAGCATGCTTCTATACTGTAAGTCAAATAGCCATAAGCAATGACGTCGTGGAGGCTATGTGTCGGACCCACAGACACATTTAATGAGGAAAGTTAATATGCACGTTTTAGCCAGAAGTTCTTCTGAATTGCAAATGTTTCTACTTTCACATGCAAATGACTTGTTGCACTTATGATAAACATGGTCTGCATCAATTCTAGTAGGCTACAATGTAATTACTCTTTCAAAATGGTCTGTTTTCCCCTGCCATCGTTAGTTGAAGCTGTGTGTCAACAAGGTGCGGCTGCAGAGTGAGTTGCTCCGTCTCACACGCAGCCTCAGAGGGAGAGAAATTCTCCAGTAACGTACAGAAACAGAAGTGATAACGTCAGAGTTGATCTATACCAGTGGTTCCCAAAGGCGGGGTCGCGAGACAGCGAGGGAGGGGTCGCGAGATGATTTCCAGAAATAAAAAATAATAATAATAAAATAAAAATTAAACGATTAGAAATAGCATATTTTATCGATAATTGTAACAAAATACTAAAAATAGTAGTTAAAAAAAAACATGCAAATAAAAAAGCCATCAACCTTTCGATTTTCGTTCCTCTCGACCGTGACTCCTGAGGTGATTACAACAGATTAATGACATAGCATCAGTTAGCAGGTCAGTTTACAGCACCATGTTAAACATTCTGATATGTGCACGTTGGTAATTCTTTAGGCTTTAAGCTTTGGATATTATTTTTGTCTAAATGAAATGTGGTTAATATCGACCAAAGACAATGCAGGGAGGCCAGCGGAGGTAGAGCGGAGAAGCACCGCCGTCATACCTTTGTAGTTCATGCAGCACGCGCTATTGTGTTTTCACAGATGCTGCGTTTGCAGTGCGCAACTGATCAATGGCTGTATATCACATACAATACATTTACTTATTTTTATTTAAAATCCAAAAGTTGTTACTGAATATGGCTGGTCAGCATTGCGATTCTCTTTGTATATAACTTCCACTATATTTCATAGATGTCATGTTTAAACGCACTACATTTAAATGTTTTATAAATTGTATTACTATATATGAATACTTTAGATTTATATATTATGTTTCTCACGGAAGTGGCAAAACATGTAAGCTAAGCGTAAGCTTTATGTTGAAATCAAAAACATTTTAAATTTAAACATAAAATAGACAAAAACAGGCGATCTTTTGACCTTCACGAAGAGACGAGTGCTATCGTTTAATCTGCTTGTTCACCTAAATGCCAGGTAAGGTGCCATTTTCCTTGCTTTACCCGAGGCAAAAAAGCGAAGTGTAAATGTGTAACAGAGACTTTAAATTATATGCATCAAGGGTGACCACCTGGCTATTAATCTGTTGCAGGACAGTAGATGTGATTTTGCGGGACACGTGAGACAGATACATTTAAAACTGCTATGTAAATATTGATTTACATTTGTTGGGCAAACTTGGCATATGCGCCAATTAATGTTTCTGCCGGTGGGTGCCCACACTATAATGTTGCGCTTATGGCAACATTAAATCCTGGAGAGAAGATAATTCTAGATTTACGGCTGCACATGCAGGAGGACAAAGTTTGAGCACGCAGATGTAATATATCTGAGCGAGAGCGCGCGCGCGTCCAGTTTTGTGCAAAGGAATCCGCATTTGATGCGCTCTCGTGATACAATAATGCGTTCTCGACATTTTTCAATATATAATAACGCCATAGAACCCGCATTAAATGTAGGCTACTATGAGAAGAAAGTCGTGTCTGAACGTCGCAATTTTGGTTAAAACAAATGAAGAATATCTCGTTTTTCCGTAGACCATTTCCGTGGGTGGTGCTTGACGCCGCCGTTCGTTGGAAATATTTGCCATCAGAATGGATGATTACATGCTTTTAATCATCGATTTAGGCAGCTTTGAGCAACTCTTGAGGTTCTTAAATAGTATGTGAGATGAAATCCTTGCTGGTGTAATTGTGTTTACCGACTTTGAGGCCCGCACTTATCCCTTTGCGCTGTCCACTCAGTTGTCATCAACGGGAAAACCTCTCTCTATTTCGTTGGTTGGTTATTTTCATAGCTAGAATATGACGGCTGCACAAATAGATTTTTAAATGCCAGTCACAGTTTTTATTATATTTCTTACTGTTGTATTGAAATTTCAGGGATGAAAAAAATCAGACATAAATGAAATGCAGGACAATACTTAAGTCTTGCGGGACGCAGGACAAAGCTCCCAATTTCGGGACTGTCCCGCAAAATGCGGGACGGGTGGTGAGCCTATATGCATCTATGGTGAAATTACTAGTTTTTTTGCGTCAATACATGTTTATTTTAATGCGAACAGTGCGCCGTCGTTTTAATTCAGCGCTGTGCAGCACAGTAAAAATAGACTCGGCGCGTAAATGATCGCTGCACTGCTGCAGACGCTCCTGGAACTCACTGCCGGACTGCATCCGCGTGCAGTGTGAAATCCGTTAATATGGGCACAGAACAATGCGCACTGCAAACAGAGTATGTGTGAAACAGGCGTTAGTGCGTGTGCGCCATTGCGCACAACATTTATACTTTAACCACCTCCGAGGATAGCGGGGGTCGCGAGTCAATGGAATCTTTATTTTGGGGGTCGTGGGCTGAAAAGTTTGGGAACCCCTGATCTATACAATGCAGGCTTATATAATAATTTAGCCGCTGGGCTCATTACCAGGTTTTGGTACCTGCGCCTACCTGTAGCCTAAACTACAGCTGGTTTAGGCTTGCACACCCCGTCCGCCTGCAGGATGATCCATGTGTACAACAGGGCATGTGTGAGGTGGAACGAAATACATTTACTTCATTATATTTACTTGATAATTTTTTGGAAAATTTGTACTTGTTAGAGTAGATTTAAACGTGGGTACTTTAACTTGAGTATATTTCTAATGAAAAATCTATACTTTTACTTCGCTACGTTGGGCAACGTTCCTCTCATTACTTTATTTTAATGCAATACTGTACATGTTAAGAAATGCGTAGTGATCAAACAAGTTGGCAAAACTGTCTAAATTGGTTCGCGAATCAGTTTGAATGATTTGTTCAGTTCGCTGCATGTGCTGAATTGTCTGAAGCGGTTTCTCACTCGGAGCATTGGATGAAGTGGCAGTGGACCTACAGTCAATTAAAAACAAATCTGCAAATATGTCCTATTGTTTGCCAGCGATGAAGATCTTTATTATGCCGGGACACACCTAACGTTTAGCTGAAACATTCTAAGACTGAACTGAACACACTTTCCGATTGTTTCCTTCGACTGGAGCAGATTTTAATCGTTGACAGTAAGAGAAGAGCACAAAAGTTTACGACTGAGACCGCACTGAGCGATTTGTGAGTCACAACGGGCATAACTGCGCGAGATCTTGAACATGGATGTAAACAGACAGCTAGCACTCTTCATCTGCAGTTATATTTGTGTGGAAAATAAGAGGGGAAAAAAAAGGGAAAAGTGGGCAGGATATGGGTGAGGTCCTGGCTGGAGAGGCAACATGGACTTTGTTCGCTACAGAGAGAATTTGAGGTGAGTAAACTTTGTTAAATGAATCTATTTTTAGAGCTTGCACTCCGGTGGTGTCGGCCGTTGTTAAGCAACAATAAGCTGCGATCCTCATGAAGACAAGGATGTGGGCTTGTTCGACTTGAAACGGCACTACACAGACCATTAAAATACCACAGAAGTGCCACTTCATGTCGAACAAACTTAGTTTCAGCAAAGACAAGTAACGTTATCTGCAGATTGTTATGATGATGGACGTGACATAATTTACAATTGTAGCATTTCACCTTTCGACACGCCCATTACAGTAATGCAGCTATCCCATGGGTCTAACATTTACAGTATATGAGGCACAATGTGGTAAGGGCACCACAAATGGCTTAAACCCCCACAAGAGATGGTGGACATGCTGTAACTTAACTTGTCTACTCTTCCATCATGATTGACAGCCACTACAATGTTATGTAATTAACAGTAAAACGTCCGTCATTTAACTAATTTTAAAAACACGGATGGATAATACAAAATGCTTTCTGACATTTTGACAGAAAAAAAAAAACACAAGCAAGAACAAAATTTAAACTTAGTCCAGCAGTTTTCATTTTACAATTTTCTTATGTCTGTGTACACGCATCCGTGTTTGTGAGAGAGAGCTCGCGCAGCACTGATACAATGGTACTTTTTAATCCATACAAAATAAATATGTAACATAGTTAGGTACCTAAGTTATTATTTATTGTTAAATGTTCAGCATTCGGATCACATCCATGTGATCCGTGTGATCATCTAATTGTGGCGAGGGGGGCGTGGTTCAGCGAGGTCTGCAACTGGAGAGGATAGCGGGAGACGCGTGGTAAGTGAGTGGGTTGAATACAAATCATGAACACCTGTTTCTCATTCCAGTGATTGGCGCGGAGACGGGATAAAACGCCGTGAGAAGCAGGAGTGTGTGAGAGAGAGGGGAACTGTTGACTGAGTCGAGTCGAGGTTCGTGGAGTGAAGCCCTTGTGGATGGTGTAAACCAAACTTGGAGTGAAGCCCTTGTGGATAACGTATGCCGAACCTGGAGTGAAGCCCTTTGTGGATTGTTTATTTTCGTTGTTGTGCGTTGCACAGACTTTCTGTTGAACCGTTTCTATATTCAATAAAGACTCAGTCAGCAGTTGTTCGCCGTCCCTGACCTCTTCCTTCCCCCACTACGAACTTAAGTCCACTACGCTGGTGCCGAAACCCGGGAAGGAAGACGGGAGCACGTCGCCATGCAATCTTCGTCCTCCGCCACATTTGCGGACATCATCGCGTCCCTCGCGGTCCTGCACCGCGAACAACAACAGGCCCTGCTGGAGTTAAGAGGCGACCAGGAGCGGTGTTTCCAAGCCATACTGCAGACCCAGCAGGAGGACCGCGAGGTGTTCCGGAGCTGGATTGACCGGGAGGTTCCCCGGGAGCACACCGAACAGCCTGCTGTGCCTGTCCACCTGCCCTTAAATAAAATGGGCCCACTGGATGATCCAGAAGTTTTCTTAGACCTCTTCGAGAGATCCGCGGAGGCGTGTAAATGGCCGCGGGACCAGTGGTCGATGAGGCTGGTCCCGCTCCTCTCAGGAGAAGCACAGGTGGCGGCACAGCAGCTCCCCATCCCGAACCTCCTGGTCTATGAAGACCTACGGCGGGCCATCGTCCAGCGGGTTGGCCGGACCCCAGAGCAGCACCGACAGCGCTTCCGCTCCCTCGACCTGGGTGAGTCCGGCCGGCCCTTCACGTTGGCCCAGCAGCTCCGGGACTCGTGCCGCAAATGGTTGCTGGCTGAGGGAAGCGACGTGGACCTGGTCGTCGATCGCGTGGTGCTGGAGCAATTCATCACTCGGCTCCCGAAAAAGACGGCCGAGTGGGTCCAGTGCCACCGCCCCACGTCGCTGGACTCAGCCATCCAACTGGCGGAGGATCACCTGGTGGCGTGCCAAGGGGGCGGCGAACCCCTTCCAGCTGCCTCTCTCTCTCCCTCTCTTTTGTCCCCCTCTCTCTCTAGACCTGTCCCTCTTCCTAGGTCTCGTCCGCCCGGCCCACCTCGTGTTCCGCCCCGAGGGCGGGGCGGAACGGGACAGGCACCTTCCTACGGACAGGGGGGCGGGACTCCCTGCTGCCGGGACGGACCCCGCTCCTGCTTCTCCCCTCTCTCCGCGCCATCTATTCAGCCCACTCTCTGCCACTGGAGCGGCGGGCAGGTCTGGGCCGGCCTGTTGGCGGTGTGGGGATCCGGATCATTTTGTGGATAAATGTCCGGTTATGGAGGTCGGAACGGGTCCCCGACGATCCACAGGCCGCCCCTGGTCAGGCTGGCGGGTACCAATTACCTGTGAGTATCACGGGGGTACCTATCAGGCCTTGGTGGACTCGGGCTGTAACCAAACCTCTGTCCATCAAAGCCTGATTTCATCTGGGGCATTGGATACAGGCCGCATGGTTGGGGTTCGGTGCGTGCACGGGGATGTGGTAAGATATCCTGTAATGTCCGTCATAATTAAATTTAGGGGACAAAAAGCATAGTGTTGAGGTAGCAGTTAACCCGCACCTCCGGCATCCGATAATTTTGGGGACGGATTGGCCCGCGTTTAAGCAATTATTGGGTTGTTTATGCTCGGATGCCTCTTGGGGAAAAAGAACGCGGGGTGAGCAAGCACGCGTACAGGTGGGAGAGACTGATCAGATACCGGAGAGCTCTGCTGCAGGGGATCTGAGTGAAGCCGGAAGACTAATTCTTCCGGAACGCGATGATTTTCCCCTGGAGCAGTCTCAGGATGAGACATTAAAACATGCATTTGATAGGGTCTGTATGATTGATGGTCAGCCTCTCCAGCCTGGACGTCCGCTTGCTTACCCATATTTCGCGATTATAAAAGATAGGTTGTATCGAGTGACCCAAGACACTCAGACGAAAGAAGATACAACCCAGTTATTAGTGCCAAAGAGCCGCAGGGAAATGCTTTTCCACGCGGCTCATTCTAATCCGATGGTGGGGCATTTGGGACAGGCAGCGACACTAAATCGTCTCATGACCCGGTTTTTCTGGCCGGGCATTCACGAGAATGTACGCAGGTGGTGCGCATCTTGTCGTGAATGCCAGTTGGTGAACCCACCGGCCACCCCAAAAGCGCCATTGCGCCCGCTTCCATTAATGCAGGTCCCCTTCGAGAGAATTGGTATGGACCTCATCGGGCCATTAGAACGATCAGCAAGGGGACATCGCTTTGCATTAGTCATTGTTGATTATGCAACACGATATCCTGAAGCAGTGGCTCTCCGCAACATTTCTGCTAAGAGTGTTGCGGATGCACTGTTTCGCTTAATCTCCCGGGTGGGGATTCCAAAAGAAATCCTCACTGATCAAGGCACGGCGTTTATGTCACGCACGTTACGCGAACTGTACGAATTATTGGGCATTAAATCGGTTCGTACCAGCGTCTTTCACCCACAAACGGACGGGCTGGTCGAACGTTTTAATCGCACGCTTAAATCCATGATTCGTAAGTTCGTTCAAGAGGACGCCAAAAATTGGGATAAGTGGTTAGAACCTCTGTTATTCGCAGTGCGAGAGGTCCCGCAAGCCTCCACGGGGTTTTCCCCCTTCGAGCTTCTCTTTGGGCGCCAGCCCCGTGGGGTGCTGGATGTCCTCAGGGAAACTTGGGAGGACGGACCGTCTCAGGCCAAAAATGAAATTCAGTATGTGCTGGACTTGAGATCAAAACTCCACACTTTGGGGCGGCTATCAATGGAGAATTTGTTACAAGCCCAGCACAGACAGAGCCAACTGTATAACAGACGGTCTAACTTACGTAAATTCGCACCGGAGAAAAAGTACTTGTATTGCTCCCTACTTCCAGTTCGAAATTACTTGCAAAGTGGCAAGGACCCTTTGAGGTCACACGGCAAGTGGGCGAGCTCGATTACGAGGTGGTACGGTCCGACAGGAGGGGGGCACGTCAAATCTATCACCTCAACCTCCTGAAAAAATGGAATGAGGCAGAATCAGTGATGCTGGCGACGGTGATTAGCGGGAGGATGATCTCGGACCAGAGGCGAATATAAAAACTCAATCCCTCGTTCTGGTCCCGGGGGGAGATCACCTCTCGCCCTCCCAGCTCACTGATTTATCCAAATTGCAAACAGAATTTGCAGACGTGTTCTCTCCCCTGCCAGGACGTACCAACCTCATTCAGCACCATGTCGAGACAGAGCCGGGCGTGATTGTTCGCAGCCGGCCGTATAGGTTACCTGAACACAAAAAAAAGGTAGTTCAGGACGAATTAGAGGCAATGCTGAAAATGGGAGTAATAGAAGAGTCCAGCAGTAACTGGGCGAGCCCGATAGTTTTGGTTCCCAAGACCGACGGCTCGGTTCGTTTCTGCGTGGACTATCGCAGGGTGAATGCAGTGTCGAAATTCGACGCGTATCCAATGCCGCGGGTGGACGAATTGCTTGACCGGCTAGGTGCGGCTCGATTTTATTCGACACTGGACTTAACGAAAGGGTACTGGCAGATCCCCTTGTCGCCTTTATCCAAAGAAAAGACAGCTTTCACGACGCCGTTCGGATTACACCAATTTGTTACGCTTCCGTTCGGGCTGTTCGGGGCACCGGCCACCTTTCAGCGACTCGTGGATAAAATTCTCCGGCCCCATGCTGCATATGCGGCTGCCTATCTGGATGATATTATTATCTATAGTAATGATTGGCAGCGGCATATGCAGCATGTGAGAGCCGTCCTGAGATCGCTGAGAGCGGCTGGGCTCACGGCCAACCCGAAGAAGTGTGCAATTGGGCGCGTGGAAGTAAGGTATCTGGGCTTCCACTTGGGGCATGGGCAGGTGCGTCCCCAAATTGACAAGACGGCAGCGATTGCGACCTGTCCGCGCCCCAAGACCAAAAAGGAGGTTAGACAGTTCCTCGGGCTGGCGGGATATTATAGAAGGTTTGTACCTAATTATTCGGCCCTCACCAGCTCATTGACTGATCTAACTAAAAAGGATGCTCCAGATACGGTCCAGTGGACGGAGCCGTGCCAGCAGGCCTTCACCCAGGTAAAAGCTGCTCTATGTGGCGGGCCATTGCTTCACTCTCCTGACTTTTCTCTCCCTTTTCTGTTGCAGACTGACGCGTCGGACAGGGGCTGGGTGCTGTCCTGTCCCAGGAGATAGAGGGTGAGGAGCGGCCGGTACTGTACATTAGCCGTAGCTCTCTAAGAGAGAGGCTAAGTACAGTACCGTAGAAAAAGAGTGTTTGGCTATCAGGTGGGCCGTCCTCACCCTCCGCTATTATCTCCTGGGACGGGAATTCACTCTCTGTTCGGACCACGCTCCCCTGCAGTGGCTCCACCGCATGAAGGATACCAACGTGCGGATCACTCGTTGATATCTGGCTTTACAGCCTTTTAAGTTCAAGGTGGTCCACAGGCCGGGTGTTCGGATGGCTGTGGCCGATTTTCTCTCCAGAAATGGGGGGGGGGGGCCGCAGGCCGGACGGCTCCCCGGCCTGAGTCGGGCGGTGGGGTATGTGGCGAGGGGGGCGTGGTTCAGCGAGGTCTGCAACCGGAGAGAATAGCGGGAGACGCGTGGTAAGTGAGTGGGTTGAATACAAATCACGAACACCTGTTTCTCATTCCAGTGATTGGCGCGGAGACGGGATAAAACGCCGTGAGAAGCAGGAGTGTGTGAGAGAGAGGGGAACTGTTGACTGAGTCGAGGTTCATGGAGTGAAGCCCTTGTGGATGGTGTAAACCAAACTTGGAGTGAAGCCCTTGTGGATAACGTATGCCGAACCTGGAGTGAAGCCCTTTGTGGATTGTTTATTTTCGTTGTTGTGCGTTGCACAGACTTTCTGTTGAACCGTTTCTATATTCAATAAACACTCAGTCAGCAGTTGTTCGCCGTCCCTGACCTCTTCCTTCCCCCACTACGAACTTAAGTCCACTACACTAATCCACAGGATTAAGTTAACTCAATACAATATTTCACCTTTCCACATAGAGCCCAGGCCGTTTACCTTCAGGAGTCAGAAGTACCACGATTACTGTAGCCTACTGTTCGTCAATCAAACGGTGGGAGTGGAAGGGGGATCGAGCGGGAAACTTTTCTGGTACGTGCACCTGTTCGCAATTCACTGAAACGCAGTTTGCAGTTCACTGAATCTCGCGCTCCCTTCTGGCACGCGCACCTGTTCGCAGTTCACTAAATATGACAAGAAAACAAAAAAAACCCTATTTTCTCATTGAATCTACACGATTCATGTAGGTCACCTATTTTGGTTTCAAAACGGTGAATTTCGCCGAAAGGTGAGGGATTTTCATGTATGCATTTGAAAGCTAGACTGACTAGCTCAAATTCTCGCTCTTGGTCCCACCTTGGTCTGGGCCATAAACGTTGTGAGACTATGTGTAGAGGATTCTGTGGCCAGACGACGGTGCTTTTGCCCAAGCATATGGCTTACGATTGCCGCCTCCCCCATGTTGGAGATGTCAAAAGATTTTACACAAAGTTTGCATATAGCTTTCTTTGTCCATTTCAAATCCTTAGCCAACCAGGCTTTATATTTGGGATTTTCAAGCCAGCCCTCGGAAAACTTGCATTTACCCATTTAGAAGGCCGTTAAGTCCACACTCCAACGCAGAAAGTCGGGACGATGTTCCAGGTGTTTGGGAGCGCAGTTGGGAGTAGGGGCGCTGTTATGGCAACTGCTGCCTAACAACTTAACAACCAACCACATCAGACCGTCCCTCCAGCAGATCTGATCTTTTGGCAGCACTGGCAGCCTGTTCCGAATGCCTTGAAAAAAAACTCTGATTGTATATATATATATATATATATATATATATATATATATATATTATTTATTTTATTTTTTTTTTTTTTTTTTAGAAATCCTTAATTTTATATTTTTGACAACTAAATAGGGACAATAGTCTGGAAACATAAATATTTTTCCATACTCAGATTTATTTTTTCTATACTTTTCCAGACCTGGAAATTACTCAAATCAAATTCCATACTTTTCATACTGGAGAATAATCCTGGAATGTTTTCATCAAAAACCTCAACTGATGAAAGAAAGACATGAACATCTTGGATAACATGGGGGTGAGTAAATTATCAGGAAAAGTTTATTTAAAAGTGGACTAATCCTTTGATAACAAAACCCATATATCACTAGGGCTGAGTATCGAATTCGATACTTTTTAGGTACTGACCGAATTGCTTCAATACTATTGAGTATTGAAAATTGTCTTGATATTAATTTTATACAACATTTCAATAAACACATTAATATTGTGTTTGATTTTTTACACAATATTTTCTGAAATTATCACCACAAACACCAAAATCCTAAATTATAATGTTGATGAATTGATTTAGATGTTTCAGCATCACAGATCTAGTACCTTAAATTATAAATAGTTATTATAACAGCTTGCATCCATTTTATCACATTAATGCAGACATATTACAAACATATACTTACCGATATTTAAAATTTTTGCAGGGCTTGATTCTTCTTTGTATGCCACATCACATACACAACCAATTTCACAGCGGCCATTTATAACTTTATTGGTTGGAAGCTCATGCTATTTTGGTGGATCAGCATGAACCTCATTTTCTAAATAGGATTGAAAAAAAATCTTAAATTCTTCAACATCAATGTTCTGTCAGTCAGATACTTCAGGTGTCAGCAAAACAAAGAGCTTTTATTATAATTGTATATGGTTTCATTTTTAAATAACAAAGACATGAATGTTTATAAGTGTATTAATTAATCTTGGATAAGAACTGGACAAAGCTTCGCACCAGTTAAATAGCGTGCTTGTGTGTGCCTCTATCTATGAGTCTCATACATTAGGACAGCCTGTTGCTTTCTCAGCAGAGATATGTATGCTCAAGGGCAAATAACACAAGTTGTTTCTTCTCATTTACATTCAAGCAATAAGCCCTATAAAAACGTACAGTGGATTTAGAACAGTTCAGAGGTTTTTCCCTCCAAAATAATGTTCATTACTGTTACTAAGCAACCAGCTTATCTACGATGGAGCCGGAGGCCTAACTGACAGCCACTGACAATAGTCAATTGCTATATCCATGGGTTTCCGCTACGCCCGCCGCCATATTTGTGCGCACCTAAATGAGACGAAAAAAAAACGATATTTTGAAAAATTATTGGTTGTGATCCTTATTTATTACCCTAGACGGTATTTTGTCCCTGAAAATCTGCGACGCGTCTACCCCAGCTTACTTTTCCGGGCATTTATATATATATTTTGTACATAATCCATCACCATACACCAGAAAGACTGAAGGCCTTCAAGAGTACAGATGCCTAGCAATACACCGCTGAAGGATGGGTGAACGACACCAAGATATCTGGAAAAAAAACATCTATATGTGATCACAGGACATGTAAGTGATTCAACAACAATTATCAAACGTGTTATTTTGGTAATGGTTTAGTCTAGTGCAGTTAGCTAACTTTAGCACACTAGCTCGTAGCAGGTTCTTGTTTTGTTTTTGAACTAGGTATGATGTTTCATGTAACGATGGATTGGGTTTCCAGCCTGCGTGGCATCATTGGAATGTGTCATAGGCGAGGCTATAATTAGATGAACTGCAGGTGCATCTGCAGGTCTTTTGTCTGTGAAGTGTTTGTTTGAAACAGCTCTGCTCAAACTCTTTCCTTCCTTCATCACTTTGTTAGGAGTTAGATTTGACAGGCAGTGTGCAGAACTTTCTCTCCCCTTGTTCCTTTTTCAACTCTGTCTGACAAGTGAAAAGTGAACACATATATATTATATATTTGAGAGAAAGTCATGGCTGAACAAAGCAAACGGTGTGTGTCTCCGTGTTTGCATTCCATTTCCAAATTGGACACACACCAGTATTGTTTTGTTTGTTTGGGGATTGCGTGGCGATTTGGCTGAGGAGCGAGAGACGGGTCCATCCCTATTGCTCTCATACCCCCTTTCCACCAGCACGAACCGGGTGCTAGTTCAGAGCTAGTGCCAGTTCGGAGTTGGTTCAACTGACGAACCTTCTAAGAACCAGTTTGCCTTTCCACGGGCTAGAGAGCAGCACAGAGCCAGGTCTTACGTCACTGTATACTTCTCATATTTCACAGCAAAGCTAGCGCCTCAGCGCCAAACACAAATATACCAGGCTCGTTTCAGATGCATTGGCTTCTTGCAGAGTGATCGGCACATGACATCAAAGCACTGCGAAAACGATCCAAAAGCACAAGGAGTCGTATGCTCTACAAACACACCCGTGGATCCGCGGCACCCGCCGAATCGGTCTGCGCTACTCCAATGCATCTCGAACAAGCCTTCTATCAACAGTCGTGGATGTTTCACTACTGTTGATGCTCATGGCTTTGCAAACCTACATCGACATCCAAACACAGCTCGCCGTAATTTGTATATAGACGGATATTACAATCAAGCTGCTATTAGCTCGATTAGCTGCTGTTTCAAAAATGGCAGTCACAAGTTTCTTGTTGGTCACGGTAACCCCACCCCCAGCCTCTGACGCAAGCGGTTCTTACTTCTAGCCCAGATATGTTTTGGTGTTGCTTACGAACCACTTTTCCTGGTTCGGAGCTGGTGCTTTGTGTGTCGAAAGACAAAGAACTGATTTGAAACTAGGCTCTGGCTCCAAACCAGCACTCAAACTGCCTTGGTGGAAAAGGGGTATCACTATCTCTCTCTCCGGATCGTGATGTCCTTTTGCCGGGACCGAAGCGTACCTCTGCAATTCTTCGGCTCGGGCAGAGCTAAGACTTGATTTTCCTGCTAGACAAAAACTGAGATAAAGTGCCCTGCAATAAAGCTCATCTGGAGAGAAGATCTCAAAGAAATAGCATAGAACAACGCCTTGCCCTCACATGTCTACAGTATGCAACCCCACACACACACAAACCCTCCTTCCCCTGACTTAAGTCACTGAAAGTTCTCCAGGAAGGCATATTCTATGTATAATGTAACTTGTGTATCTATTGTTTTTTTTTCATGTTTGGTATCATTTTAAATGTCTCAGTGTGATTGGTAAAATGGTTTAAATTTCACAGCAGTCACTAGTATTAATAAGAAGGTTGAAAACTAAGGAGAATTCTGTCCTCCTTTTGGATGTTGAAACACCCACTCCTCTTCCCCAAAACAGGTGTTGGTGTAATAAATATTTGGGTGGATGACATGACATACAGTTCTACCTGTCCATGATGTCATATACAAATAAAAATGGGTATTTGTTAAAAATGGATATCTTTATGTCGTTCCTCTGACAAGATATTATTACAGCATACCATAGCTTTAGTTGGTTTATAAAGACATATACTTCAAATTTTTATTTAAACATCAAAATTGTCATATGGTGTGACTGTCCGGGCTATGTGTGACCTTACTAATATGACAATAAAGTATAAATAATTGATAGATTTACAGTTTATTTAACAGAAATAGGTACTTTTAATGGACACAGAAAGTGTTGATGTCTATGCATGATTTTTAAGCAAGTTCTGGCCAAATAAATTTTGTCCGTAAAATGGGCATCATATGGAGTGACATTACAATCTATATTTTGAACGGGCAACAATTTGGACATCATTATGATGAAGAGGTCTGCATTCAACCAGGACATTGCATTGTCATCTCTGGAGTGGTTTGGAAGGTTGTGAGGTGAGTTCTGACTTTTTGATTTTTACTTAAAGGTGCTAAAGAGGTTGTTTTCGTCGACTGAGAAACCAAAGACTGTTAGTGAGTTTTTGAAATGAGCGCATGCATAAGAACAACCCCCCTCCTTCGAAGGAACGCCTCCCAAAACTCGTAAACACTCATATTGGAACACGAGTGTTTACCACCAGCATTCGCTGTGTTGTGTTAGTGGATTCATTATGTCGGACTCACCGCAGGTAACTCATAATCTGCAGTTGTTACTCCTGTCTCCTGACAAAAACATTGCATGCAGCGCCTGTAGAGTGTGGAAAGTTACTGGAGCGCGGAGTCGCGCGTCTCTCACAAGGAACGTCACGGCAGTGATTGACAAGCCAGAGGGCCAATCGTTTACGCGATGATCACGTAAACGATTGGCTGATGTTTTTAAGGCCCTACCTCGTGCACAGATGATGTATATTAATATTATTCCTTTTAGTGCACCTAATAAATAGTCTTTTATCAGTTAGTAAAGACAGTTTCAAGTAATATTGCAAAAATGTATAAAACAAAACATCCTCTTTAGCACCTTTTAAAAAGCTCTGTATTTGATAAGCTCACTAGTGGTCAATGTTTTGTGTCTTATGGTGTGACATTATTTACATAAAAATGAAACACTTTTTTACAAATTTTACTTATTAATTCTTAAAAATTTCCAGAACCCGGTGTCATGATTGAGAGGGACGGCCGGGGGCATTCGTATTGCACCGCTAGAGGTGAAATTCTTGGACCGGCGCAAGTCGGATGAGAGCGAAAGCATTTGCCAAGAATGTTTTCATTAATCAAGAACGAAAGTCGGAGGTTCGAAGACGATCAGATACCGTTGTAGATCCCCGAACCCGGAGTGGCAGAGACGGGTGCCACAAGGCGTCCAGTGCGGTAATGCAAACGAACCAGGAGAAGCTGGCAGGGACCCCGGGAAGAGTTCTCTTTTCTTGTGAAGAGCAGGGTGCCCTGGAATGGGTTAGGGTTAGGTTAGGGGGTAATAGGGAAAAATGCGAAAGTGCACCCCCCTATAGGGTGGGGTGCACTTCGTTTCTATAGGTCCTAGGAGGCTGAAATTCGGCATATATACCATTTAGAGGGCGCCCGATCATTTGCACTTGGTTTGGTAGCTCTAGCGCCACCAAGGGCTGAGATATGTTATTGCATCCACAGTTGTATAACACCTAGAGATCTGAAATATTGTGTATACTAATTAGAGGACACTCAATCTTTTGCACTTTGTTTTGTCACTCTAGCTCCACCATGCGCCAAGATATGGTACTGCACCCCCTATAGGGTGGGATGGACTTCGTCTCTGTAGGTTCTAGGAAGCTGAAATTGGGAATATATACTATTTATAGGGCACCCGATCTTTTGTTTCATCACTCTAGCTCCACCATGTGCCGAGATATGGTACTGCACCCCATTTTCATTTTAACTTAAAGTGGTAAAATTTGGTCTGTATGTTAATTCTTCCAATTCTTGGTGGTTTGGAGTCTTCAGCTCCATCCTGTGTAAAGCTATGTGTATGCACCTTAAGTATTATCCTGTATTTCTCCCATTTCCCTTTGTTTTTAGAGGTTAGAAAGTGTGTTAAAGCACTAATTAGTGTATGTTGAAGTCAATTGAGAAAGGAGATTACATGAATTTGCAGCATGAAAACTTTATTGAAGATTTATTTAAACATACATAAGTTATTATGATTTTTTTTATTGAATATTCAATTTACTGAACAATTTATAAAACATTTCTAACTGGCATTATTAATGTAACATTTTCTAAAACAAGCATAATTGGTAATTTGAAAACGTGATTTAAAATTTCCTGACACATGCATAAAACAAGAATAATTGGCATTATCAAAACGTGATTCAAAATTTCCTGAAACATGCATAAAACAAGAATAATTGGCATTATCAAAACGTGATTCAAAATTTATTTAAAGATGCATAATTGATTTTAAAATTTATATAATTCGGTTATAAACACTGCAAAGAAAATGTCATAAGAACAGTTAAATGTCATATAACAAGAAACATGCCAGGTCCCCACGAAGGGTAGGGTCAGTTTGTGGGACAGGTTGAAGCTGTAAGTAGAAAGTAGTTCCATTAGTGTGCAAATAGAAAATCTACACATTAGCTATATGATGACAAAGATAAATGCAAATAAAGAAAAAAAAAGAAGAAAAAAAATACTTACCTTATGAAAGCCTCTGTCGTTTACGTTTGAACGCCACAAAGGTCCTAACTGGCAAGTCCCTCTCTTGGCACAATTCCAGGTAGGCCTTTTATGCGTCGGCATGTGTTAGGGTAGGGTTTACCTCAACCAAAGCGGATTTCTTTGCAGTCCATCGTCCGAAGTTCGCGGGCACGGTTCTTGTGAACGCTCGTTTGATGACCTGTTCCGCTGGTTCATCCGTGTGAACCAGTCTACGCTGTGCGTCTGTTGGGTGTGTGATTCTTAGGCGCCGTCTGGAGGGGGCGTAGCTGACACACCTGACACTTGTTGGATGGAGGAGTTAAATGCCACTGAGACCGGTTGTGTGGGAGCTTTGGTTGAATGATTCGCCTGGTTCCAGCTTGGTGCTTGATGGCCTGCGTTACGCTGAGTGTCCCGCCTGGTCCTAAAATGCTTCCTTATCTATATTATATTTATGTTCCTTCTTGTGTAAAATAAATGTTTTCTGTAAAGAATTTGTGCGTCCTGTCTTCCTGTTTGTTTGCAGTCTAAGAGCCGGCTGTAACAAATGGGGGCTCGTCCGTAAATTTAAAACTAATGCGTTAATCACGTTTATTATGATTTTCGTTTGATTATTTGATTGTGTT